>NW_026691367.1:5000-131173 GCF_020826845.1 Diceros bicornis minor | reverse complement strand
CAACGTGCTATATGTTCTGAATGCCCGAATTGGGAATCTGTGTCAAAACTTTGTTAGGAATTATGTGATCCTTACTAGCTGGAAGTAAGGGAGATGGGGTATGAAGATATTTCTAGGAGTTGGAGACATACCCACTTTAGCTCAGTTCTGGGCATCTTTGAAATACCTATACAAACTTGTTCCTACATAGTAACTTGCGACTTTGAATGAGAATGTGCTTGCTTACAGCAACGTGCTATATGTTCTGAATGCCCGAATTGGGATTCTGTGTCAAAACTTTGTTAGGAATTATGTGATTCTTACTAGCTGGAAGTAAGGGAGATGGGGCATGAAGTTATTTCTAGGAGTTGGAGACATACCCACTTTAGCTCAGTTCTGGGCATCTTTGAAATACCTATAGAAATTTCTTCCTACATATTAACTTGCTACTTGGAATGAGAATGTGCTTGCTTAAAGCAACGTGCTACATGTTCTGAATGCCCGAATTGGGAATCTGTGTCAAAACTTTGTTAGGAATTATGTGATCCTTACTAGCTGTAAGTAAGGGAGATGGGGCATGAAGTTATTTCTAGGAGTTGGAGACATACAACGTTTAGCTCAGTTCTGGGCATCTTTGAAATACCTATACAAACTTGTTCCTACATAGTAACTTGCAACTTTGAATGAGAATGTGCTTGCTTACAGCAACGTGCTATATGTTCTGAATGCCCGAATTGGGAATCTGTGTCAAAACTTTGTTAGGAATTATGTGATCCTTACTAGCTGGAAGTAATTGAGATGGGGTATGAAGATATTTCTAGGAGTTGGAGACATACCCACTTTAGCTCAGTTCTGGGCATCTTTGAAATACCTATACAAACTTGTTCCTACATAGTAACTTGCCACTTTGAATGAGAATGTGCTTGCTTACAGTAACGTGCTATATGTTCTGAATGCCCGAATAAGGAATCTGTGTCAAAACTTTGTTAGGAATTATGTGATCCTTACTAGCTGGAAGTAAGGGAGATGGGGCATGAAGTTATTTCTAGGAGTTGGAGACATACTCACTTTAGCTCAGTTCTGGGGATCTTTGAAATACCTATAGAAATTTCTTCCTACATATTAACTTACTACTTGGAAGGAGAATGTGCTTGCTTAAAGCAACGTGCTACATGTTCTGAATGCCCGAATTGGGAATCTGTGTCAAAACTTTGTTAGGAATTATGTGATCCTTACTAGCTGGAAGTATGGGAGATGGGGTATGAAGATATTTCTAGGAGTTGGAGACATACCCACTTTAGCTCAGTTCTGGGCATCTTTGAAATACCTATGCAAACTTGTTCCTACATAGTAAATTGCCACTTTAAATGAGAAGGTGCTTGCTTACAGCAACGTGCTGTATGTTCTGAATGCCCGAATTGGGAATCTGTGTCAAAACTTTGTTAGGAATTATGTGATCCTTACTAGCTGGAAGTAAGGGAGATGGGGCATGAAGTTATTTCTAGGAGTTGAAGAGAAACAACGTTTAGCTCAGTTCTGGGCATCTTTGAAATACCTATACAAACTTGTTCCTACATAGTAACTTGCAATTTTCAATGAGAATGTGGTAGCTTACAGCAACGTGCTATATGTTCTGAATGCCCGAATTGGGAATCTGTGTCAAAACTTTCTTTGAACTTATGTGATCCTTACTAGATGGAAGTAAGGGAGATGGGGCATGAAGTTATTTCTAGGAGTTGGAGACATACAACGTTTAGCTCAGTTCTGGGCATCTTTGAAATACCTATACAAACTTGCTCCTACATAGTAACTGGCAACTTTGTATGAGAATGTGCTTTGTTACAGCAACGTGCTATATGTTCTGAATGCCCGAATTGGGAATCTGTGTCAAAACCTTGTTAGGAATTATGTGATCCTTACTAGCTGGAAGTAAGGGAGATGGGGCATGAAGTTATTTCTAGGAGTTGGAGACATACCAAGTTTAGCTCAGTTCTGGGCATCTTTGAAATACCTATACAAACTTGTTCCTACATAGTATCTTGCAACTTTGAATGAGAATGTGCTTGCTTACAGCAACGTGCTATATGTTCTGAATGCCCGAATTGGGAATCTGTGTCAAAACTTTGTTAGGAATTATGTGATCCTTTCTAGCATGAAGTGAGGTAGATGGGACATGAAGTTATTTCTAGGAGTTGGAGACATACCAAGTTTAGCTCAATTCTGGGCATCTTTGAAATACCTATACAAACTTGTTCCTACATAGTAACTTGCCACTTTGAATGAGAATGTGCTTGCTTACAGCAACGTGCTATATGTTCTGAAAGCCCGAATTGGGAATCTGTGTCAAAACATTGTTAGAAATTATGTGATCCTTACTAGCTGGAAGTGAGGGAGATGGGGCATGAAGTTATTTCTCGGAGTTGGAGACATACAACGTTTAGCTCAGTTCTGGGCATCTTTGAAATACCTATAAAAACTTGTTCCTACATAGTAACTTGGAACTTTGAATGAGAATGTGCTTGCTTACAGCAACGTGGTATATGTTCTGAATGCCCGAATTGGGAATCTGTGTCAAAACTTTGTTAGGAATTATGTGATCCTTACTAGCTGGAAGTAAGGGAGATGGGGCATGAAGTTATTTCTAGGAGTTTGGGACATACCAAGTTTAGCTCAGTTCTGGGCATCTTTGAAATACCTATACAAACTTGTTCCTACATAGTAACTTGCAACTTTGAATGAGAATGTGCTTGCTTACAGCAAAGTGCTATATGTTCTGAATGCCCGAATTGGGAATCTGTGTCAAAACTTTGTTAGGACCTATGTGATCCTTACTAGCTGGAAGTGAGGGAGATGGGGCATGAAGTTATTTCTAGGAGTTGGAGACATACCAAGTTTAGCTCAGTTCTGGGCATTTTTGAAATACCTATGCAAACCTGTTCCTACATAGTAACTTGCCACTATAAATGAGAATGTGCTTGCTTACAGCAACGTGCTATATGTTCTGAATGCCCGAATTGGGAATCTGTGTCAAAACTTTGTTAGGAATTATGTGATCCTTACTAGCTGGAAGTAAGGGAGATGGGGCATGAAGTTATTTCTAGGAGTTGAAGACAAACAACGTTTAGCTCAGTTCTGGGCATCTTTGAAATACCTATACAAACTTGTTCCTACATAGTAACTTGCAATTTTCAATGAGAATGTGCTTGCTTACAGCAACGTGCTATATGTTCTGAATGCCCGAATTGGGAATCTGTGTCAAAACTTTGTTAGGAATTATGTGATCCTTAATAGCTGGAAGTAAGGGAGATGGGGCATGAAGTTATTTCTAGGAGTTGGAGACTTACCAAGTTTAGCTCAGTTCTGGGCATCCTTGAAATACCTATACAAACTTGTTCCTACATAGTAACTTGCAACTTTGAATGAGAATGTGCTTGCTTACAGCAACATGCTATATGTTCTGAATGCCCGAATTGGGAATTTGTGTCAAATCTTTGTTAGGAATTATGTGATCCTTACTAGCTGGAAGTTAGGGAGTTGGGGCATGAAGTTATTTCTAGAGGTTGGACACATACCAAGTTTAGCTCGGTTCTGGGCATCTGTGAAATACCTATACAAACTTGTTCCTACATAGTAACTTGCAACTTTGAATGAGAATGTGCTTGCTAACAGCAACTTGCTATATGTTCTGAATGCCCGAATTGGGAATCTGTGTCAAAACTTTGTTAGGAATTATGTGAATCTTACTAGCTGGAAGTAAGGGAGATGGGGCATGAAGTTATTTCTAGGAGTTGGAGACATACCCACTTTACCTCAGTTCTGGGATCTTTAAAATACCTATACAAACTTGTTCCTACATAGTAACTTGCTACCTGGAATGAAAAAGTAGTTGCTTAAAGGAACGTGCCATATATTCTGAATGCCCGAATTGGGAATCTGTGTCAAAACTTTGTTAGGAATTATGTGATCCTTACCAGCTGCAAGTAAGGGAGATGGGGCATGAAGTTTTTTCTAGGAGATGGAGACATACCAAGTTTAGCTCAGTTCTGGGCATCTTTGAAATACCTATACAAACTTGTTCCTACATAGTAACTTGCAACTTTGAATGAGAATGTGCTTGCTTACAGCAACGTGCTATATGTTCTGAATGCCCGAATTGGGAATCTGTGTCAAAACTTTGTTAGGAATTATGTGATCCTTACTAGCTGGAAGTAAGGGAGTTGGGGCATGAAGTTATTTCTAGAGGTTGGACACATACCAAGTTTAGCTCGGTTCTGGGCATCTGTGAAATACCTATACAAACTTGTTCCTACATAGTAACTTGCAACTTTGAATGAGAATGTGCTTGCTAACAGCAACTTGTTATATGTTCTGAATGCCCGAATTCGGAATCTGTGTCAAAACTTTGTTAGGAATTATGTGAATCTTACTAGCTGGAAGTAAGGGAGATGGGGCATGAAGTTATTTCTAGGAGTTGTTGACATACCCACTTTACCTCAGTTCTGGGATCTTTAAAATACCTATACAAACGGGTTCCTACATAGTAACTTGCTACTTAGAATGAAAAAGTAGTTGCTTAAAGGAACGTGCCATATATTCTGAATGCCCGAATTGGGAATCTGTGTCAAAACTTTGTTAGGAATTATGTGATCCTTACCAGCTGGAAGTAAGGGAGATGGGGCATGAAGTTATTTCTAGGAGATGGAGACATACCAAGTTTAGCTCAGTTCTGGGCATCTTTGAAATACCTATACAAACTTGTTCCTACATAGTAACTTGCAACTTTGAATGAGAATGTGCTTGCTTACAGCAACGTGCTATATGTTCTGAATGCCCGAATTGGGAATCTGTGTCAAAACTTTGTTAGGAACTATGTGATCCTTCCTAGCTGGAAGTGAGGGAGATGGGGCATGAAGTTATTTCTAGGAGTTGGAGACATACCAAGTTTAGCTCAGTTCTGGGCATTTTTGAAATACCTATGCAAACTTGTTCCTACATAGTAACTTGCCACTATAAATGAGAATGTGCTTGCTTACAGCAACGTGCTATATGTTCTGAATGCCCGAATTGGGAATCTGTGTCAAAACTTTGTTAGGAATTATGTGATCCTTACTAGCTGGAAGTAAGGGAGATGGGGCATGAAGTTATTTCTAGGAGTTGAAGACAAACAACGTTTAGCTCAGTTCTGGGCATCTTTGAAATACCTATACAAACTTGTTCCTACATAGTAACTTGCAATTTTCAATGAGAATGTGCTTGCTTACAGCAACGTGCTATATGTTCTGAATGCCCGAATTGGGAATCTGTGTCAAAACTTTGTTAGGAATTATGTGATCCTTAATAGCTGGAAGTAAGGGAGATGGGGCATGAAGTTATTTCTAGGAGTTGGAGACTTACCAAGTTTAGCTCAGTTCTGGGCATCTTTGAAATACCTATACAAACTTGTTCCTACATAGTAACTTGCAACTTTGAATGAGAATGTGCTTGCTTACAGCAACATGCTATATGTTCTGAATGCCCGAATTGGGAATTTGTGTCAAATATTTGTTAGGAATTATGTGATCCTTACTAGCTGGAAGTTAGGGAGTTGGGGCATGAAGTTATTTCTAGAGGTTGGACACATACCAAGTTTAGCTCGGTTCTGGGCATCTGTGAAATACCTATACAAACTTGTTCCTACATAGTAACTTGCAACTTTGAATGAGAATGTGCTTGCTAACAGCAACTTGCTATATGTTCTGAATGCCCGAATTGGGAATCTGTGTCAAAACTTTGTTAGGAATTATGTGAATCTTACTAGCTGGAAGTAAGGGAGATGGGGCATGAAGTTATTTCTAGGAGTTGGAGACATACCCACTTTACCTCAGTTCTGGGATCTTTAAAATACCTATACAAACTTGTTCCTACATAGTAACTTGCTACTTGGAATGAAAAAGTAGTTGCTTAAAGGAACGTGCCATATATTCTGAATGCCCGAATTGGGAATCTGTGTCAAAACTTTGCTAGGAATTATGTGATCCTTACCAGCTGGAAGTAAGGGAGATGGGGCATGAAGTTATTTCTAGGAGATGGAGACATACCAAGTTTAGCTAAGTTCTGGGCATCTTTGAAATACCTATACAGACTTGTTCCTACATAGTAACTTGCAACTTTGAATGAGAATGTGCTTGCTTACAGCAACGTGCTATATGTTCTGAATGCCCGAATTGGGAATCTTTGTCAAATCTTTGTTAGGAATTATGTGAATCTTACTAGCTGGAAGTAAGCAGATGGGGCATGAAGTTATTTCTAGGAGTTGGAGACATACCCACTTTACCTCAGTTCTGGGCATCTTTAAAATACCTGTACAAACTTGTTCCTACATAGTAACTTGCTACTTGGAATGAAAAAGTAATTGCTTAAAGGAACATGCCATATATTCTGAATGCCCAAAATGGGAATCTGTGTCAAAACTTTGTTAGGAATTATGTGATCCTTACCAGCTGGAAGTAAGGAAGATGGGGCATGAAGTTATTTCTAGGAGTTGGAGACATACCAAGTTTAGCTCAGTTCTGGGCATCTTTGAAATACCTATACAAACTTGTTCCTACATAGTAACTTGCAACTTTGAATGAGAATGTGCTTGCTTACAGCAACGTGCTATATGTTCTGAATGCCCCAATTGGGAATCTGTGTCAAAACTTTGTTAGGAATTATGTGATCCTTACTAGCTGGAAGTAAGGGAGTTGGGGCATGAAGTTATTTCTAGAGGTTGGACACATACCAAGTTTAGCTCGGTTCTGGGCATCTGTGAAATACCTATACAAACTTGTTCCTACATAGTAACTTGCAACTTTGAATGAGAATGTGCTTGCTAACAGCAACTTGCTATATGTTCTGAATGCCCGAATTCGGAATCTGTGTCAAAACTTTGTTAGGAATTATGTGAATCTTACTAGCTGGAAGTAAGGGAGATGGGGCATGAAGTTATTTCTAGGAGTTGTTGACATACCCACTTTACCTCAGTTCTGGGATCTTTAAAATACCTATACAAACTGGTTCCTACATAGTAACTTGCTACTTAGAATGAAAAAGTAGTTGCTTAAAGGAACGTGCCATATATTCTGAATGCCCGAATTGGGAATCTGTGTCAAAACTTTGTTAGGAATTATGTGATCCTTACCAGCTGGAAGTAAGGGAGATGGGGCATGAAGTTATTTCTAGGAGATGGAGACATACCAAGTTTAGCTCAGTTCTGGGCATCTTTGAAATACCTATACAAACTTGTTCCTACATAGTAACTTGCAACTTTGAATGAGAATGTGCTTGCTTACAGCAACGTGCTATATGTTCTGAATGCCCGAATTGGGAATCTGTGTCAAAACTTTGTTAGAAATTATGTGAATCTTACTAGCTGGAAGTAAGCAGATGGGGCATGAAGTTATTTCTAGGAGTTGGAGACATACCCACTATACCTCAGTTCTGGGCATCTTTAAAATACCTGTACAAACTTGTTCCTACATAGTAACTTGCTACTTGGAATGAAAAAGTAGTTGCTTAAAGGAACGTGCCATATACTCTGAATGCCCGAATTGGGAATCTGTGTCAAAACTTTGTTAGGAATTATGTGATCCTTACCAGCTGGAAGTAAGGAAGATGGGGCATGAAGTTATTTCTAGGAGTTGGAGACATAGCAAGTTTAGCTCAGTTCTGGGCATCTTTGAAATACCTATACAAACTTGTTCCTACATAGTAACTTGCAACTTTGAATGAGAATGTGCTTGCTTACAGCAACGTGCTATATGTTCTGAATGCCCAAATTGGGAATCTGTGTCAAAACTTTGTTAGGAATTATGTGATCCTTACTAGATGGAAGTAAGGGAGATGGGGCATGAAGTTATTTCTAGGAGTTGGAGACATACCCACTTTAGCTCAGTTCTGGGCATCTTTGAAATCCCTTACAAACTTGTTCCTACATAGTAACTTGCAACTTTGAATGAGAATGTGCTTGCTTACAGCAACGTGCTATATGTTCTGAATGCACGAATTGGTAATCTGTGTCAAAACTTTGTTAGGAATTATGTGATCCTTACTAGCTGGAAGTAAGGGAGATGGGGCATGAAGTTATTTCTAGGAGTTGGAGAAATACAACGTTTAGCTCAGTTCTGGGCATCTTTGAAATACCTATACAAACTTGTTCCTACATAGTAACTTGCAACTTTGAATGAGAATGTGCTTGCTTACAGCAACGTGCTATATGTTCTGAATGCCCGAATTGGGATTCTGTGTCAAAACTTTGTTAGGAATTATGTGATCCTTACTAGCTGGAAGTAAAGGAGATGGGGCATGAAGTTATTTCTAGGAGTTGGAGACATACCAAGTTTAGCTCAGTTCTGGGCATCTTTGTAATACCTATACAAACTTGTTCCTACATAGTAACTTGCAACTTTGAATGAGAATGTGCTTGCTTACAGCAACGTGCTATATGTTCTGAATGCCCGAATTGGGAATCTGTGTCAAAACTTTGTTAGGAATTATGTGATCCTTACTAGCTGGAAGTAAGGGAGATGGGGTATGAAGATATTTCTAGGAGTTGGAGACATACCCACTTTAGCTCAGTTCTGGGCATCTTTGAAATACCTATACAAACTTGTTCCTACATAGTAACTTGCAACTTTGAATGAGAATGTGCTTGCTTACAGCAACGTGCTATATGTTCTGAATGCCCGAATTGGGATTCTGTGTCAAAACTTTGTTAGGAATTATGTGATCCTTACTAGCTGGAAGAAAGGGAGATGGGGCATGAAGTTATTTCTAGGTTTTGGAGACATACCAAGTTTAGCTCAGTTCTGGGCCTCTTTGAAATCCCTATACAAACTTTTTCCTACATAGTGACTTGCAACTTTGAATGAGAATGTGCTTGCTTACAGCAACGTGCTATATGTTCTGAATGCCCGAATTGGGAATCTGTGTCAAAACTTTCTTTGAAATTATGTGATCTTTACTAGCTGGAAGTAAGGGAGATGGGGCAGGAAGTTATTTCTAGGAGTTGGAGACATACCAAGTTTAGCTCAGTTCTGGGCATCTTTGAAAGTCCTATACAAACTTGTTCCTACATAGTAACTTGCAACTTTGAATGAGAATGTGCTTGCTTACAGCAACGTGCTATATGTTCTGAATGCCCGAATTGGGAATCTGTGTCAAATCTTTGTTAGGAATTATGTGAATCTTACTAGCTGGAAGTAAGGGAGATGGGGCATGAAGTTATTTCTAGGAGTTGGAGACTTACCAAGTTTAGCTCAGTTCTGGGCATCTTTGAAATACCTATACAAACTTGTTCCTACATAGTAACTTGCAACTTTGAATGAGAATGTGCTTGCTTACAGCAACATGCTATATGTTCTGAATGCCCGAATTGGGAATTTGTGTCAAATCTTTGTTAGGAATTATGTGATCCTTACTAGCTGGAAGTAAGGGAGTTGGGGCATGAAGTTATTTCTAGAGCTTGGACACATACCAAGTTTAGCTCGGTTCTGGGCATCTGTGAAATACCTATACAAACTTGTTCCTACATAGTAACTTGCAACTTTGAATGAGAATGTGCTTGCTAACAGCAACTTGCTATATGTTCTGAATGCCCGAATTGGGAATCTGTGTCAAAACTTTGTTAGGAATTATGTGAATCTTACTAGCTGGAAGTAAGGGAGATGGGGCATGAAGTTATTTCTAGGAGTTGGAGACATACCCACTTTACCTCAGTTCTGGGATCTTTAAAATACCTATACAAACTTGTTCCTACATAGTAACTTGCTACTTGGAATGAAAAAGTAGTTGCTTAAAGGAACGTGCCATATATTCTGAATGCCCGAATTGGGAATCTGTGTCAAAACTTTGTTAGGAATTATGTGATCCTTACCAGCTGGAAGTAAGGGAGATGGGGCATGAAGTTATTTCTAGGAGATGGAGACATACCAAGTTTAGCTCAGTTCTGGGCATCTTTGAAATACCTATACAAACTTGTTCCTACATAGTAACTTGCAACTTTGAATGAGAATGTGCTTGCTTACAGCAACGTGCTATATGTTCTGAATGCCCAAATTGGGAATCTGTGTCAAAACTTTGTTAGGAATTATGTGAATCTTACTAGCTGGAAGTAAGCAGATGGGGCATGAAGTTATTTCTAGGAGTTGGAGACATACCCACTTTACCTCAGTTCTGGGCATCTTTAAAATACCTGTACAAACTTGTTCCTACATAGTAACTTGCTACTTGGAATGAAAAAGTAGTTGCTTAAAGGAACGTGCCATATATTCTGAATGCCCGAATTGGGAATCTGTGTCAAAACTTTGTTAGGAATTATGTGATCCTTACCAGCTGGAAGTAAGGAAGATGGGGCATGAAGTTATTTCTAGGAGTTGGAGACATACCAAGTTTAGCTCAGTTCTGGGCATCTTTGAAATACCTATACAAACTTGTTCCTACATAGTGACTTGCAACTTTGAATGAGAATGTGCTTGCTTACAGCAACGTGCTATATGTTCTGAATGCCCGAATTGGGAATCTGTGTCAAAACTTTCTTTGAAATTATGTGATCTTTACTAGCTGGAAGTAAGGGAGATGGGGCAGGAAGTTATTTCTAGGAGTTGGAGACATACCAAGTTTAGCTCAGTTCTGGGCATCTTTGAAAGTCCTATACAAACTTGTTCCTACATAGTAACTTGCAACTTTGAATGAGAATGTGCTTGCTTACAGCAACGTGCTATATGTTCTGAATGCCCGAATTGGGAATCTGTGTCAAATCTTTGTTAGGAATTATGTGAATCTTACTAGCTGGAAGTAAGGGAGATGGGGCATGAAGTTATTTCTAGGAGTTGGAGACTTACCAAGTTTAGCTCAGTTCTGGGCATCTTTGAAATACCTATACAAACTTGTTCCTACATAGTAACTTGCAACTTTGAATGAGAATGTGCTTGCTTACAGCAACATGCTATATGTTCTGAATGCCCGAATTGGGAATTTGTGTCAAATCTTTGTTAGGAATTATGTGATCCTTACTAGCTGGAAGTAAGGGAGTTGGGGCATGAAGTTATTTCTAGAGCTTGGACACATACCAAGTTTAGCTCGGTTCTGGGCATCTGTGAAATACCTATACAAACTTGTTCCTACATAGTAACTTGCAACTTTGAATGAGAATGTGCTTGCTAACAGCAACTTGCTATATGTTCTGAATGCCCGAATTGGGAATCTGTGTCAAAACTTTGTTAGGAATTATGTGAATCTTACTAGCTGGAAGTAAGGGAGATGGGGCATGAAGTTATTTCTAGGAGTTGGAGACATACCCACTTTACCTCAGTTCTGGGATCTTTAAAATACCTATACAAACTTGTTCCTACATAGTAACTTGCTACTTGGAATGAAAAAGTAGTTGCTTAAAGGAACGTGCCATATATTCTGAATGCCCGAATTGGGAATCTGTGTCAAAACTTTGTTAGGAATTATGTGATCCTTACCAGCTGGAAGTAAGGGAGATGGGGCATGAAGTTATTTCTAGGAGATGGAGACATACCAAGTTTAGCTCAGTTCTGGGCATCTTTGAAATACCTATACAAACTTGTTCCTACATAGTAACTTGCAACTTTGAATGAGAATGTGCTTGCTTACAGCAACGTGCTATATGTTCTGAATGCCCAAATTGGGAATCTGTGTCAAAACTTTGTTAGGAATTATGTGAATCTTACTAGCTGGAAGTAAGCAGATGGGGCATGAAGTTATTTCTAGGAGTTGGAGACATACCCACTTTACCTCAGTTCTGGGCATCTTTAAAATACCTGTACAAACTTGTTCCTACATAGTAACTTGCTACTTGGAATGAAAAAGTAGTTGCTTAAAGGAACGTGCCATATATTCTGAATGCCCGAATTGGGAATCTGTGTCAAAACTTTGTTAGGAATTATGTGATCCTTACCAGCTGGAAGTAAGGAAGATGGGGCATGAAGTTATTTCTAGGAGTTGGAGACATACCAAGTTTAGCTCAGTTCTGGGCATCTTTGAAATACCTATACAAACTTGTTCCTACATAGTAACTTGCAACTTTGAATGAGAATGTGCTTGCTTACAGCAAAGTGCTATATGTTCTGAATGCCCGAATTGGGAATCTGTGTCAAAACTTTGTTAGGAATTATGTGATCCTTACTAGCTGGAAGTAAGGGAGTTGGGGCATGAAGTTATTTCTAGAGGTTGGACACATACCAAGTTTAGCTCGGTTCTGGGCATCTGTGAAATACCTATACAAACTTGTTCCTACATAGTAACTTGCAACTTTGAATGAGAATGTGCTTGCTAACAGCAACTTGCTATATGTTCTGAATGCCCGAATTGGGAATCTGTGTCAAAACTTTGTTAGGAATTATGTGAATCTTACTAGCTGGAAGTAAGCAGATGGGGCATGAATTTATTTCTAGGAGTTGGAGACATACCCACTTTACCTCAGTTCTGGGCATCTTTAAAATACCTGTACAAACTTGTTCCTACATAGTAACTTACTACTTGGAATGAAAAAGTAGTTGCTTAAAGGAACGTGCCATATATTCTGAATGCCCGAATAGGGAATCTGTGTCAAAACTTTGTTAGGAATTATGTGATCCTTACCAGCTGGAAGTAAGGAAGATGGGGCATGAAGTTATTTCTAGGAGTTGGAGACATACCAAGTTTAGCTCAGTTCTGGGCATCTTTGAAATACCTATACAAACTTGTTCCTACATAGTAACTTGCAACTTTGAATGAGAATGTGCTTGCTTACAGCAACGTGCTATATGTTCTGAATGCCCAAATTGGGAATCTGTGTCAAAACTTTGTTAGGAATTATGTGATCCTTACTAGATGGAAGTAAGGGAGATGAGGCATGAAGTTATTTCTAGGAGTTGGAGACATACCCACTTTAGCTCAGTTCTGGGCATCTTTGAAATCCCTTACAAACTTGTTCCTACATAGTAACTTGCAACTTTGAATGAGAATGTGCTTGCTTACAGCAACGTGCTATATGTTCTGAATGCACGAATTGGTAATCTGTGTCAAAACTTTGTTAGGAATTATGTGATCCTTACTAGCTGGAAGTAAGGGAGATGGGGCATGAAGTTATTTCTAGGAGTTGGAGAAATACAACGTTTAGCTCAGTTATGGGCATCTTTGAAATACCTATACAAACTTGTTCCTACATAGTAACTTGCAACTTTGAATGAGAATGTGCTTGCTTACAGCAACGTGCTATATGTTCTGAATGCCCGAATTGGGATTCTGTGTCAAAACTTTGTTAGGAATTATGTGATCCTTACTAGCTGGAAGTAAAGGAGATGGGGCATGAAGTTATTTCTAGGAGTTGGAGACATACCAAGTTTAGCTCAGTTCTGTGCATCTTTGAAATACCTATACAAACTTGTTCCTACATAGTAACTTGCCACTTTGAATGAGAATGTGCTTGCTTACAGCAACGTGCTATATGTTCTGAATGCCCGAATTGGGAATCTGTGTCAAAACTTTGTTAGGAATTATGTGATCCTTACTAGCTGGAAGTAAGGGAGATGGGGTATGAAGATATTTCTCGGAGTTGGAGACATACCCACTTTAGCTCAGTTCTGGGCATCTTTGAAATACCTATACAAACTTGTTCCTACATAGTAACTTGCGACTTTGAATGAGAATGTGCTTGCTTACAGCAACGTGCTATATGTTCTGAATGCCCGAATTGGGATTCTGTGTCCAAACTTTGTTAGGAATTATGTGATCATTACTAGCTGGAAGTAAGGGAGATGGGGCATGAAGTTATTTCTAGGAGTTGGAGACATACCCACTTTAGCTCAGTTCTGGGCATCTTTGAAATACCTATACAAACTTGTTCCTACATAGTAACTTGCAACTTTGAATGAGAATGTGCTTGCTTACAGCAACGTGCTACATGTTCTGAATGCCCGAATTTGGAATCTGTTTCAAAAATTTTGTTAGGAATTATGTGATCCTTACTAGCTGGAAGAAAGGGAGATGGGGCATGAAGTTATTTCTAGGTTTTTGAGACATACCAAGTTTAGCTCAGTTCTGGGCCTCTTTGAAATCCCTATACAAACTTGTTCCTACATAGTGACTTGCAACTTTGAATGAGAATGTGCTTGCTTACAGCAACGTGCCATATGTTCTGAATGCCCGAATTGGGAATCTGTGTCAAAACTTTCTTTGAAATTATGTGATCTTTACTAGCTGGAAGTAAGGGAGATGGGGCAGGAAGTTATTTCTAGGAGTTGGAGACATACCAAGTTTAGCTCAGTTCTGGGCATCTTTGAAAGTCCTATACAAACTTGTTCCTACATAGTAACTTGCAACTTTGAATGAGAATGTGCTTGCTTACAGCAACGTGCTATATGTTCTGAATGCCCGAATTGGGAATCTGTGTCAAATCTTTGTTAGGAATTATGTGAATCTTACTAGCTGGAAGTAAGGGAGATGGGGCATGAAGTTATTTCTAGGAGTTGGAGACTTACCAAGTTTAGCTCAGTTCTGGGCATCTTTGAAATACCTATACAAACTTGTTCCTACATAGTAAATTGCAACTTTGAATGAGAATGTGCTTGCTTACAGCAACATGCTATATGTTCTGAATGCCCGAATTGGGAATTTGTGTCAAATCTTTGTTAGGAATTATGTGATCCTTACTAGCTGGAAGTAAGGGAGTTGGGGCATGAAGTTATTTCTAGAGGTTGGACACATACCAAGTTTAGCTCGGTTCTGGGCATCTGTGAAATACCTATACAAACTTGTTCCTACATAGTAACTTGCAACTTTGAATGAGAATGTGCTTGCTAACAGCAACTTGCTATATGTTCTGAATGCCCGAATTGGGAATCTGTGTCAAAACTTTGTTAGGAATTATGTGAATCTTACTAGCTGGAAGTAAGGGAGATGGGGCATGAAGTTATTTCTAGGAGTTGGAGACATACCCACTTTACCTCAGTTCTGGGATCTTTAAAATACCTATACAAACTTGTTCCTACATAGTAACTTGCTACTTGGAATGAAAAAGTAGTTGCTTAATGGAACGTGCCATATATTCTGAATGCCCGAATTGGGAATCTGTGTCAAAACTTTGTTAGGAATTATGTGATCCTTACTAGCTGGAAGTAAGGGAGATGGGGTATGAAGATATTTCTAGGAGTTGGAGACATACCCACTTTAGCTCAGTTCTGGGCATCTTTGAAATACCTGTACAAACTTGTTCCTACATAGTAACTTGCGACTTTGAATGAGAATGTGCTTGCTTACAGCAACGTGCTATATGTTCTGAATGTCCGAATTGGGATTCTGTGTCAAAACTTTGTTAGGAATTATGTGATCCTTACTAGCTGGAAGTAAGGGAGATGGGGCATGAAGTTATTTCTAGGAGTTGGAGACATACCCACTTTAGCTCAGTTCTGGGCATCTTTGAAATACCTATAGAAATTTCTTCCTACATATTAACTTGCTACTTGGAATGAGAATGTGCTTGCTTAAAGCAACGTGCTACATGTTCTGAATGCCCGAATTGGGAATCTGTGTCAAAACTTTGTTAGGAATTATGTGATCCTTACTAGCTGGAAGTAATTGAGATGGGGCATGAAGTTATTTCTAGGAGTTGAAGACAAACAACGTTTAGCTCAGTTCTGGGCATCTTTGAAATACCTATACAAACTTGTTCCTACATAGTAACTTGCCACTTTGAATGAGAATGTGCTTGCTTACAGTAACGTGCTATATGTTCTGAATGCCCGAATTGGCAATCTGTGTCAAAACTTTCTTTGAAATTATGTGATCCTTACTAGATGGAAGTAAGGGAGATGGGGCATGAAGTTATTTCTAGGAGTTGGAGACATACAACGTTTAGCTCAGTTCTGGGCATCTTTGAAATACCTATACAAACTTGCTCCTACATAGTAACTGGCAACTTTGTATGAGAATGTGCTTTGTTACAGCAACGTGCTATATGTTCTGAATGCCCGAATTGGGAATCTGTGTCAAAACCTTGTTAGGAATTATGTGATCCTTACTAGCTGGAAGTAAGGGAGATGGGGCATGAAGTTATTTCTAGGAGTTGAAGACATACCAAGTTTAGCTCAGTTCTGGGCATCTTTGAAATACCTATACAAACTTGTTCCTACATAGTAACTTGCAACTTTGAATGAGAATGTGCTTGCTTACAGCAACGTGCTATATGTTCTGAATGCCCGAATTGGGAATCTGTGTCAAAACTTTGTTAGGAATTATGTGATCCTTTCTAGCTGGAAGTGAGGGAGATGGGGCATGAAGTTATTTCTAGGAGTTGGAGACATACCAAGTTTAGCTCAGTTCTGGGCATCTTTGAAATACCTATGCAAACTTGTTCCTACATAGTAACTTGCCACTTTAAATGAGAATGTGCTTGCTTACAGCAACGTGCTATATGTTCTGAATGCCCGAATTGGGAATCTGTGTCAAAACTTTGTTAGGAATTATGTGATCCTTACTAGCTGGAAGTAAGGGAGATGGGGCATGAAGTTATTTCTAGGAGTTGAAGACAGACAAAGTTTAGCTCAGTTCTGGGCATCTTTGAAATACCTATACAAACTTGTTCCTACATAGTAACTTGCAATTTTCAATGAGAATGTGCTTGCTTACAGCAACGTGCTATATGTTCTGAATGCCCGAATTGGGAATCTGTGTCAAAACTTTGTTAGGAATTATGTGATCCTTACTAGCTGGAAGTAAGGGAGATGGGGCATGAAGTTATTTCTAGGAGTTGGAGACATACAACGTTTAGCTCAGTTCTGGGCATCTTTGAAATACCTATACAAACTTGTTCCTACATAGTAACTTGCAACTTTGAATGAGAATGTGCTTGCTTACAGCAACGTGCTACATGTTCTGAATGCCCGAATTTGGAATCTGTTCAAAAATTGTGTTAGGAATTATGTGATCCTTACTAGCTGGAAGAAAGGGAGATGGGGCATGAAGATATTTCTAGGTTTTGGAGACATACCAAGTTTAGCTCAGTTCTGGGCCTCTTTGAAATCCCTATACAAACTTTTTCCTACATAGTGACTTGCAACTTTGAATGAGAATGTGCTTGCTTACAGCAACGTGCTATATGTTCTGAATGCCCGAATTGGGAATCTGTGTCAAAACTTTCTTTGAAATTATGTGATCTTTACTAGCTGGAAGTAAGGGAGATGGGGCAGGAAGTTATTTCTAGGAGTTGGAGACATACCAAGTTTAGCTCAGTTCTGGGCATCTTTGAAAGTCCTATACAAACTTGTTCCTACATAGTAACTTGCAACTTTGAATGAGAATGTGCTTGCTTACAGCAACGTGCTATATGTTCTGAATGCCCGAATTGGGAATCTGTGTCAAATCTTTGTTAGGAATTATGTGAATCTTACTAGCTGGAAGTAAGGGAGATGGGGCATGAAGTTATTTCTAGGAGTTGGAGACTTACCAAGTTTAGCTCAGTTCTGGGCATCTTTGAAATACCTATACAATCTTGTTCCTACATAGTAACTTGCAACTTTGAATGAGAATGTGCTTGCTTACAGCAACATGCTATATGTTCTGAATGCCCGAATTGGGAATTTGTGTCAAATCTTTGTTAGGAATTATGTGATCCTTACTAGCTGGAAGTAAGGGAGTTGGGGCATGAAGTTATTTCTAGAGCTTGGACACATACCAAGTTTAGCTCGGTTCTGGGCATCTGTGAAATACCTATACAAACTTGTTCCTACATAGTAACTTGCAACTTTGAATGAGAATGTGCTTGCTAACAGCAACTTGCTATATGTTCTGAATGCCCGAATTGGGAATCTGTGTCAAAACTTTGTTAGGAATTATGTGAATCTTACTAGCTGGAAGTAAGGGAGATGGGGCATGAAGTTATTTCTAGGAGTTGGAGACATACCCACTTTACCTCAGTTCTGGGATCTTTAAAATACCTATACAAACTTGTTCCTACATAGTAACTTGCTACTTGGAATGAAAAAGTAGTTGCTTAAAGGAACGTGCCATATATTCTGAATGCCCGAATTGGGAATCTGTGTCAAAACTTTGTTAGGAATTATGTGATCCTTACCAGCTGGAAGTAAGGGAGATGGGGCATGAAGTTATTTCTAGGAGATGGAGACATACCAAGTTTAGCTCAGTTCTGGGCATCTTTGAAATACCTATACAAACTTGTTCCTACATAGTAACTTGCAACTTTGAATGAGAATGTGCTTGCTTACAGCAACGTGCTATATGTTCTGAATGCCCAAATTGGGAATCTGTGTCAAAACTTTGTTAGGAATTATGTGAATCTTACTAGCTGGAAGTAAGCAGATGGGGCATGAAGTTATTTCTAGGAGTTGGAGACATACCCACTTTACCTCAGTTCTGGGCATCTTTAAAATACCTGTACAAACTTGTTCCTACATAGTAACTTGCTACTTGGAATGCAAAAGTAGTTGCTTAAAGGAACGTGCCATATATTCTGAATGCCCGAATTGGGAATCTGTGTCAAAACTTTGTTAGGAATTATGTGATCCTTACCAGCTGGAAGTAAGGAAGATGGGGCATGAAGTTATTTCTAGGAGTTGGAGACATACCAAGTTTAGCTCAGTTCTGGGCATCTTTGAAATACCTATACAAACTTGTTCCTACATAGTAACTTGCAACTTTGAATGAGAATGTGCTTGCTTACAGCAACGTGCTATATGTTCTGAATGCCCGAATTGGGAATCTGTGTCAAAACTTTGTTAGGAATTATGTGATCCTTACTAGCTGGAAGTAAGGGAGTTGGGGCATGAAGTTATTTCTAGAGGTTGGACACATACCAAGTTTAGCTCGGTTCTGGGCATCTGTGAAATACCTATACAAACTTGTTCCTACATAGTAACTTGCAACTTTGAATGAGAATGTGCTTGCTAACAGCAACTTGCTATATGTTCTGAATGCCCGAATTCGGAATCTGTGTCAAAACTTTGTTAGGAATTATGTGAATCTTACTAGCTGGAAGTAAGCAGATGGGGCATGAATTTATTTCTAGGAGTTGGAGACATACCCACTTTACCTCAGTTCTGGGCATCTTTAAAATACCTGTTCAAACTTGTTCCTACATAGTAACTTACTACTTGGAATGAAAAAGTAGTTGCTTAAAGGAACGTGCCATATATTCTGAATGCCCGAATAGGGAATCTGTGTCAAAACTTTGTTAGGAATTATGTGATCCTTACCAGCTGGAAGTAAGGAAGATGGGGCATGAAGTTATTTCTAGGAGTTGGAGACATACCAAGTTTAGCTCAGTTCTGGGCATCTTTGAAATACCTATACAAACTTGTTCCTACATAGTAACTTTCAACTTTGAATGAGAATGTGCTTGCTTACAGCAACGTGCTATATGTTCTGAATGCCCAAATTGGGAATCTGTGTCAAAACTTTGTTAGGAATTATGTGATCCTTACTAGATGGAAGTAAGGGAGATGAGGCATGAAGTTATTTCTAGGAGTTGGAGACATACCCACTTTAGCTCAGTTCTGGGCATCTTTGAAATCCCTTACAAACTTGTTCCTACATAGTAACTTGCAACTTTGAATGAGAATGTGCTTGCTTACAGCAACGTGCTATATGTTCTGAATGCACGAATTGGTAATCTGTGTCAAAACTTTGTTAGGAATTATGTGATCCTTACTAGCTGGAAGTAAGGGAGATGGGGCATGAAGTTATTTCTAGGAGTTGGAGAAATACAACGTTTAGCTCAGTTATGGGCATCTTTGAAATACCTATACAAACTTGTTCCTACATAGTAACTTGCAACTTTGAATGAGAATGTGCTTGCTTACAGCAACGTGCTATATGTTCTGAATGCCCGAATTGGGATTCTGTGTCAAAACTTTGTTAGGAATTATGTGATCCTTACTAGCTGGAAGTAAAGGAGATGGGGCATGAAGTTATTTCTAGGAGTTGGAGACATACCAAGTTTAGCTCAGTTCTGTGCATCTTTGAAATACCTATACAAACTTGTTCCTACATAGTAACTTGCTACTTGGAATGAGAATGTGCTTGCTTACAGCAACGTGCTATATGTTCTGAATGCCCGAATTGGGAATCTGTGTCAAAACTTTGTTAGGAATTATGTGATCCTTACTAGCTGGAAGTAAGGGAGATGGGGTATGAAGATATTTCTCGGAGTTGGAGACATACCCACTTTAGCTCAGTTCTGGGCATCTTTGAAATACCTATACAAACTTGTTCCTACATAGTAACTTGCGACTTTGAATGAGAATGTGCTTGCTTACAGCAACGTGCTATATGTTCTGAATGCCCGAATTGGGATTCTGTGTCCAAACTTTGTTAGGAATTATGTGATCATTACTAGCTGGAAGTAAGGGAGATGGGGCATGAAGTTATTTCTAGGAGTTGGAGACATACCCACTTTAGCTCAGTTCTGGGCATCTTTGAAATACCTATACAAACTTGTTCCTACATAGTAACTTGCAACTTTGAATGAGAATGTGCTTGCTTACAGCAACGTGCTACATGTTCTGAATGCCCGAATTTGGAATCTGTTTCAAAAATTTTGTTAGGAATTATGTGATCCTTACTAGCTGGAAGAAAGGGAGATGGGGCATGAAGTTATTTCTAGGTTTTTGAGACATACCAAGTTTAGCTCAGTTCTGGGCATCTTTGAAATACCTATACAAACTTGTTCCTACATAGTGACTTGCAACTTTGAATGAGAATGTGCTTGCTTACAGCAACGTGCTATATGTTCTGAATGCCCGAATTGGGAATCTGTGTCAAAACTTTCTTTGAAATTATGTGATCTTTACTAGCTGGAAGTAAGGGAGATGGGGCAGGAAGTTATTTCTAGGAGTTGGAGACATACCAAGTTTAGCTCAGTTCTGGGCATCTTTGAAAGTCCTATACAAACTTGTTCCTACATAGTAACTTGCAACTTTGAATGAGAATGTGCTTGCTTACAGCAACGTGCTATATGTTCTGAATGCCCGAATTGGGAATCTGTGTCAAATCTTTGTTAGGAATTATGTGAATCTTACTAGCTGGAAGTAAGGGAGATGGGGCATGAAGTTATTTCTAGGAGTTGGAGACTTACCAAGTTTAGCTCAGTTCTGGGCATCTTTGAAATACCTATACAAACTTGTTCCTACATAGTAAATTGCAACTTTGAATGAGAATGTGCTTGCTTACAGCAACATGCTATATGTTCTGAATGCCCGAATTGGGAATTTGTGTCAAATCTTTGTTAGGAATTATGTGATCCTTACTAGCTGGAAGTAAGGGAGTTGGGGCATGAAGTTATTTCTAGAGGTTGGACACATACCAAGTTTAGCTCGGTTCTGGGCATCTGTGAAATACCTATACAAACTTGTTCCTACATAGTAACTTGCAACTTTGAATGAGAATGTGCTTGCTAACAGCAACTTGCTATATGTTCTGAATGCCCGAATTGGGAATCTGTGTCAAAACTTTGTTAGGAATTATGTGAATCTTACTAGCTGGAAGTAAGGGAGATGGGGCATGAAGTTATTTCTAGGAGTTGGAGACATACCCACTTTACCTCAGTTCTGGGATCTTTAAAATACCTATACAAACTTGTTCCTACATAGTAACTTGCTACTTGGAATGAAAAAGTAGTTGCTTAATGGAACGTGCCATATATTCTGAATGCCCGAATTGGGAATCTGTGTCAAAACTTTGTTAGGAATTATGTGATCCTTACCAGCTGGAAGTAAGGGAGATGGGGCATGAAGTTATTTCTAGGAGATGGAGACATACCAAGTTTAGCTCAGTTCTGGGCATCTTTGAAATACCTATACAAACTTGTTCCTACATAGTAACTTGCAACTTTGAATGAGAATGTGCTTGCTTACAGCAACGTGCTATATGTTCTGAATGCCCGAATTGGGAATCTGTGTCAAAACTTTGTTAGGAATTATGTGAATCTTACTAGCTGGAAGTAAGCAGATGGGGCATGAAGTTATTTCTAGGAGTTGGAGACATACCCACTTTACCTCAGTTCTGGGCATCTTTAAAATACCTGTACAAACTTGTTCCTACATAGTAACTTGCTACTTGGAATGAAAAAGTAGTTGCTTAAAGGAACGTGCCATATATTCTGAATGCCCGAATTGGGAATCTGTGTCAAAACTTTGTTAGGAATTATGTGATCCTTACCAGCTGGAAGTAAGGAAGATGGGGCATGAAGTTATTTCTAGGAGTTGGAGACATACCAAGTTTAGCTCAGTTCTGGGCATCTTTGAAATACCTATACAAACTTGTTCCTACATAGTAACTTGCAACTTTGAATGAGAATGTGCTTGCTTACAGCAACGTGCTATATGTTCTGAATGCCCGAATTGGGAATCTGTGTCAAAACTTTGTTAGGAATTATGTGATCCTTACTAGCTGGAAGTAAGGGAGTTGGGGCATGAAGTTATTTCTAGAGGTTGGACACATACCAAGTTTAGCTCGGTTCTGGGCATCTGTGAAATACCTATACAAACTTGTTCCTACATAGTAACTTGCAACTTTGAATGAGAATGTGCTTGCTAACAGCAACTTGCTATATGTTCTGAATGCCCGAATTCGGAATCTGTGTCAAAACTTTGTTAGGAATTATGTGAATCTTACTAGCTGGAAGTAAGGGAGATGGGGCATGAAGTTATTTCTAGGAGTTGTTGACATACCCACTTTACCTCAGTTCTGGGATCTTTAAAATACCTATACAAACTGGTTCCTACATAGTAACTTGCTACTTGGAATGAAATTAGTTGCTTAAAGGAACGTGCCATATATTCTGAATGCCCGAATTGGGAATCTGTGTCAAAACTTTGTTAGGAATTATGTGATCCTTACCAGCTGGAAGTAAGGGAGATGGGGCATGAAGTTATTTCTAGGAGATGGAGACATACCAAGTTTAGCTCAGTTCTGGGCATCTTTGAAATACCTATACAAACTTGTTCCTACATAGTAACTTGCAACTTTGAATGAGAATGTGCTTGCTTACAGCAACGTGCTATATGTTCTGAATGCCCGAATTGGGAATCTGTGTCAAAACTTTGTTAGGAATTATGTGAATCTTACTAGCTGGAAGTAAGCAGATGGGGCATGAAGTTATTTCTAGGAGTTGGAGACATACCCACTTTACCTCAGTTCTGGGCATCTTTAAAATACCTGTACAAACTTGTTCCTACATAGTAACTTGCTACTTGGAATGAAAAAGTAGTTGCTTAAAGGAACGTGCCATATATTCTGAATGCCCGAATTGGGAATCTGTGTCAAAACTTTGTTAGGAAATATGTGATCCTTACCAGCTGGAAGTAAGGAAGATGGGGCATGAAGTTATTTCTAGGAGTTGGAGACATACCAAGTTTAGCTCAGTTCTGGGCATCTTTGAAATACCTATACAAACTTGTTCCTACATAGTAACTTGCAACTTTGAATGAGAATGTGCTTGCTTACAGCAACGTGCTATATGTTCTGAATGCCCAAATTGGGAATCTGTGTCAAAACTTTGTTAGGAATTATGTGATCCTTACTAGATGGAAGTAAGGGAGATGGGGCATGAAGTTATTTCTAGGAGTTGGAGACATACCCACTTTAGCTCAGTTCTGGGCATCTTTGAAATCCCTTACAAACTTGTTCCTACATAGTAACTTGCAACTTTGAATGAGAATGTGCTTGCTTACAGCAACGTGCTATATGTTCTGAATGCACGAATTGGTAATCTGTGTCAAAACTTTGTTAGGAATTATGTGATCCTTACTAGTTGGAAGTAAGGGAGATGGGGCATGAAGTTATTTCTAGGAGTTGGAGAAATACAACGTTTAGCTCAGTTCTGGGCATCTTTGAAATACCTATACAAACTTGTTCCTACATAGTAACTTGCAACTTTGAATGAGAATGTGCTTGCTTACAGCAACGTGCTATATGTTCTGAATGCCCGAATTGGGATTCTGTGTCAAAACTTTGTTAGGAATTATGTGATCCTTACTAGCTGGAAGTAAAGGAGATGGGGCATGAAGTTATTTCTTGGAGTTGGAGACATACCAAGTTTAGCTCAGTTCTGGGCATCTTTGAAATACCTATACAAACTTGTTCCTACATAGTAACTTGCAACTTTGAATGAGAATGTGCTTGCTTACAGCAACGTGCTATATGTTCTGAATGCCCGAATTGGGAATCTGTGTCAAAACTTTGTTAGGAATTATGTGATCCTTACTAGCTGGAAGTAAGGGAGATGGGGTATGAAGATATTTCTAGGAGTTGGAGACATACCCACTTTAGCTCAGTTCTGGGCATCTTTGAAATACCTGTACAAACTTGTTCCTACATAGTAACTTGCGACTTTGAATGAGAATGTGCTTGCTTACAGCAACGTGCTATATGTTCTGAATGTCCGAATTGGGATTCTGTGTCAAAACTTTGTTAGGAATTATGTGATCCTTACTAGCTGGAAGTAAGGGAGATGGGGCATGAAGTTATTTCTAGGAGTTGGAGACATACCCACTTTAGCTCAGTTCTGGGCATCTTTGAAATACCTATAGAAATTTCTTCCTACATATTAACTTGCTACTTGGAATGAGAATGTGCTTGCTTAAAGCAACGTGCTACATGTTCTGAATGCCCGAATTGGGAATCTGTGTCAAAACTTTGTTAGGAATTATGTGATCCTTACTAGCTGGAAGTAATTGAGATGGGGCATGAAGTTATTTCTAGGAGTTGAAGACAAACAACGTTTAGCTCAGTTCTGGGCATCTTTGAAATACCTATACAAACTTGTTCCTACATAGTAACTTGCCACTTTGAATGAGAATGTGCTTGCTTACAGTAACGTGCTATATGTTCTGAATGCCCGAATTGGCAATCTGTGTCAAAACTTTCTTTGAAATTATGTGATCCTTACTAGATGGAAGTAAGGGAGATGGGGCATGAAGTTATTTCTAGGAGTTGGAGACATACAACGTTTAGCTCAGTTCTGGGCATCTTTGAAATACCTATACAAACTTGCTCCTACATAGTAACTGGCAACTTTGTATGAGAATGTGCTTTGTTACAGCAACGTGCTATATGTTCTGAATGCCCGAATTGGGAATCTGTGTCAAAACCTTGTTAGGAATTATGTGATCCTTACTAGCTGGAAGTAAGGGAGATGGGGCATGAAGTTATTTCTAGGAGTTGAAACATACCAAGTTTAGCTCAGTTCTGGGCATCTTTGAAATACCTATACAAACTTGTTCCTACATAGTAACTTGCAACTTTGAATGAGAATGTGCTTGCTTACAGCAACGTGCTATATGTTCTGAATGCCCGAATTGGGAATCTGTGTCAAAACTTTGTTAGGAATTATGTGATCCTTTCTAGCTGGAAGTGAGGGAGATGGGGCATGAAGTTATTTCTAGGAGTTGGAGACATACCAAGTTTAGCTCAGTTCTGGGCATCTTTGAAATACCTATGCAAACTTGTTCCTACATAGTAACTTGCCACTTTAAATGAGAATGTGCTTGCTTACAGCAACGTGCTATATGTTCTGAATGCCCGAATTGGGAATCTGTGTCAAAACTTTGTTAGGAATTATGTGATCCTTACTAGCTGGAAGTAAGGGAGATGGGGCATGAAGTTATTTCTAGGAGTTGAAGACAGACAAAGTTTAGCTCAGTTCTGGGCATCTTTGAAATACCTATACAAACTTGTTCCTACATAGTAACTTGCAATTTTCAATGAGAATGTGCTTGCTTACAGCAACGTGCTATATGTTCTGAATGCCCGAATTGGGAATCTGTGTCAAAACTTTGTTAGGAATTATGTGATCCTTACTAGCTGGAAGTAAGGGAGATGGGGCATGAAGTTATTTCTAGGAGTTGGAGACATACAACGTTTAGCTCAGTTCTGGGCATCTTTGAAATACCTATACAAACTTGTTCCTACATAGTAACTTGCAACTTTGAATGAGAATGTGCTTGCTTACAGCAACGTGCTACATGTTCTGAATGCCCGAATTTGGAATCTGTTCAAAAATTGTGTTAGGAATTATGTGATCCTTACTAGCTGGAAGAAAGGGAGATGGGGCATGAAGTTATTTCTAGGTTTTGGAGACATACCAAGTTTAGCTCAGTTCTGGGCATCTTTGAAATACCTATACAAACTTGTTCCTACATAGTAACTTGCAACTTTGAATGAGAATGTGCTTGCTTACAGCAACTTGCTATATGTTCTGAATGCCCGAATTGGGAATCTGTGTCAAAACTTTCTTTGAAATTATGTGATCTTTACTAGCTGGAAGTAAGGGAGATGGGGCATGAAGTTATTTCTAGGAGATGGAGACATACCAAGTTTAGCTCAGTTCTGGGCATCTTTGAAATACCTATACAAACTTGTTCCTACATAGTAACTTGCAACTTTGAATGAGAATGTGCTTGCTTACAGCAACGTGCTATATGTTCTGAATGCCCGAATTGGGAATCTGTGTCAAAACTTTGTTAGGAATTATGTGAATCTTACTAGCTGGAAGTAAGCAGATGGGGCATGAAGTTATTTCTAGGAGTTGGAGACATACCCACTTTACCTCAGTTCTGGGCATCTTTAAAATACCTGTACAAACTTGTTCCTACATAGTAACTTGCTACTTGGAATGAAAAAGTAGTTGCTTAAAGGAACGTGCCATATATTCTGAATGCCCGAATTGGGAATCTGTGTCAAAACTTTGTTAGGAATTATGTGATCCTTACCAGCTGGAAGTAAGGAAGATGGGGCATGAAGTTATTTCTAGGAGTTGGAGACATACCAAGTTTAGCTCAGTTCTGGGCATCTTTGAAATACCTATACAAACTTGTTCCTACATAGTAACTTGCAACTTTGAATGAGAATGTGCTTGCTTACAGCAACGTGCTATATGTTCTGAATGCCCAAATTGGGAATCTGTGTCAAAACTTTGTTAGGAATTATGTTATCCTTACTAGATGGAAGTAAGGGAGATGGGGCATGAAGTTATTTCCAGGAGTTGGAGACATACCCACTTTAGCTCAGTTCTGGGCATCTTTGAAATCCCTTACAAACTTGTTCCTACATAGTAACTTGCAACTTTGAATGAGAATGTGCTTGCTTACAGCAACGTGCTATAAGTTCTGAATGCACGAATTGGTAATCTGTGTCAAAACTTTGTTAGGAATTATGTGATCCTTACTAGCTGGAAGTAAGGGAGATGGGGAATGAAGTTATTTCTAGGAGTTGGAGAAATACAACGTTTAGATCAGTTCTGGGCATCTTTGAAATACCTATACAAACTTGTTCCTACATAGTAACTTGCAACTTTGAATGAGAATGTGCTTGCTTACAGCAACGTGCTATATGTTCTGAATGCCCGAATTGGGAATCTGTGTCAAAACTTTGTTAGGAATTATGTGATCCTTTCTAGCTGGAAGTGAGGGAGATGGGGCATGAAGTTATTTCTAGGAGTTGGAGACATACCAAGTTTAGCTCAGTTCTGGGCATCTTTGAAATACCTATACAAACTTGTTCCTACATAGTAACTTGCCACTTTTAATGAGAATGTGCTTGCTTACAGCAACGTGCTATATGTTCTGAATGCCCGAATTGGGAATCTGTGTCAAAACTTTGTTAGGAATTATGTGATCCTTACTAGCTGGAAGTGAGGGAGATGGGGCATGAAGTTATTTCTAGGAGGTGGTGACATACAACGTTTAGCTCAGTTCTGGGCATCTTTGAAAGTCCTATACAAACTTGTTCCTACATAGTAACTTACAACTTTGAATGAGAATGTGCTTGCTTACAGCAACGTGCTACATGTTCTGAATGCCCGAATTGGGAATCTGTTTCAAAAATTTTTTTAGGAATTATGTGATCCTTACTAGCTGGAAGTAAGTGAGATGGGGCATGAAGTTATTTCTAGGAGTTGGAGACATACCAAGTTTAGCTTCGTTCTGGGCATCTTTGAAATCCCTATACAAACTTTTTCCTTCATAGTAACTTGCAACTTTGAATGAGAATGTGTTTGCTTACAGCAACGTGCTATATGTTCTGAATGCCCGAATTGGGAATCTGTGTCAAAACTTTCTTTGAAATTATGTGATCCTTACTCGCTGGAAGTAAGGGAGATGGGGCATGAAGTTATTTCTAGGAGTTGGAGACAAACCAAGTTTAGCTCAGTCCTGGGCATCTTTGAAATACCTATACAAACTTGTTCCTACATAGTAACTTGCATCTTTGAATGAGAATGTGCTTGCTTACAGCAACGTGCTATATGATCTGAATGCCCGAATTGGGAATTTGTGTCAAAACTTTGTTAGGAATTATGTGATCCTTACTAGCTGGAAGTAAGGGAGTTATGGCATGAAGTTATTTCTAGACGTTGGACACATACCATGTTTAGCTCAGTTCTGGGCATCTGTGAAATACCTATACAAACTTGTTCCTACATAGTAACTTGCAACTTTGAATGAGATTGTGCTTGCTTACAGCAACGGGCTATATGTTCTGAATGCCCGAATTGGGAATCTGTGTCAAAACTTTGTTAGGAATTATGTGAATCTTACTCGCTGGAAGTAATGGAGATGGGGCATGAAGTTATTTCTAGGAGTTGGAGACATACCCACTTTACCTCAGTTCTGGGCATCTTTAAAATACCTATACAAACTTGTTCCTACATAGTAACTTGCTACTTGGAATGAAAAAGTAGTTGCTTAAAAGAACGTGCCATATATTCTGAATGCCCGAATTGGGAATCTGTGTCAAAACTTTGTTAGAAATTATGTGATCCTCACCAGCTGGAAGTAAGGGAGATGGGGCATGAAGTTATTTCTAGGAGTTGGAGACATACAACGTTTAGCTCAGTTCTGGGCATCTTTGAAATACCTATACAAACTTGCTCCTACATAGTAACTGGCAACTTTGTATGAGAATGTGCTTTCTTACAGCAACGTGCTATATGTTCTGAATGCCCGAATTGGGAATCTGTGTCAAAACCTTGTTAGGAATTATGTGATCCTTACTAGCTGGAAGTAAGGGAGATGGGGCATGAAGTTATTTCTAGGAGTTGGAGACATACCAAGTTTAGCTCAGTTCTGGGCATCTTTGAAATACCTATACAAACTTGTTCCTACATAGTAACTTGCAACTTTGAATGAGAATGTGCTTGCTTACAGCAACGTGCTATATGTTCTGAATGCCCGAATTGGGAATCTGTGTCAAAACTTTGTTAGGAATTATGTGATCCTTTCTAGCTGGAAGTGAGGGAGATGGGGCATGAAGTTATTTCTAGGAGTTGGAGACATACCAAGTTTAGCTCAGTTCTGGGCATCTTTGAAATACCTATACAAACTTGTTCCTACATAGTAACTTGCCACTTTGAATGAGAATGTGCTTGCTTACAGCAACGTGCTATATGTTCTGAATGCCCGAATTGGGAATCTGTGTCAAAACTTTGTTAGAAATTATGTGATCCTTACTAGCTGGAAGTGAGGGAGATGGGGCATGAAGTTATTTCTCGGAGTTGGAGACATACAACGTTTAGCTCAGTTCTGGGCATCTTTGAAATACCTATAAAAACTTGTTCCTACATAGTAACTTGCAACTTTGAATGAGAATGTGCTTGCTTACAGCAACGTGGTATATGTTCTGAATGCCCGAATTGGGAATCTGTGTCAAAACTTTGTTAGGAATTATGTGATCCTTACTAGCTGGAAGTAAGGGAGATGGGGCATGAAGTTATTTCTAGGAGTTGGGGACATACCAAGTTTAGCTCTGTTTTGGGCATCTTTGAAATACCTATACAAACTTGTTCCTACATAGTAACTTGCAACTTTGAATGAGAATGTGCTTGCTTACAGCAACGTGCTATATGTTCTGAATGCCCGAATTGGGAATCTGTGTCAAAACTTTGTTAGGAATTATGTGATCCTTACTAGCTGGAAGTAAGGGAGATGGGGCATGAAGTTATTTCTAGGAGTTGAAGACAGACAACGTTTAGCTCAGTTCTGGGCATCTTTGAAATACCTATACAAACTTGTTCCTACATAGTAACTTGCAATTTTCAATGAGAATGTGCTTGCTTACAGCAACGTGCTATATGTTCTGAATGCCCGAATTGGGAATCTGTGTCAAAACTTTGTTAGGAATTATGTGATCCTTACTAGCTGGAAGTAAGGGAGATGGGGCATGAAGTTATTTCTAGGAGTTGGAGACATACAACGTTTAGCTCAGTTCTGGGCATCTTTGAAATACCTATACAAACTTGTTCCTACATAGTAACTTGCAACTTTGAATGAGAATGTGCTTGCTTACAGCAACGTGCTACATGTTCTGAATGCCCGAATTTGGAATCCGTTTCAAAAATTTTGTTAGGAATTATGTGATCCTTACTAGCTGGAAGTAAGTGAGATGGGACATGAAGTTATTTCTAGGAGTTGGAGACATACCAAGTTTAGCTCCGTTCTGGGCATCTTTGAAATCCCTATACAAACTTTTTCCTTCATAGTAACTTGCAATTTTCAATGAGGATGTGTTTGCTTACAGCAACGTGCTATATGTTCTGAATGCCCGAATTGGGAATCTGTGTCAAAACTTTCTTTGAAATTATGTGATCCTTACTAGCTGGAAGTAAGGGAGATGGGGCATGAAGTTATTTCTAGGAGTTGGAGACATACCAAGTTTAGCTCAGTTCTGGGCATCTTTGAAATACCTATACAAACTTGTGCCTACATAGTAACTTGCCACTTTGAATGAGAATGTGCTTGCTTACAGCAACGTGCTATATGTTCTGAATGCCCGAATTGGGAATTTGTGTCAAAACTTTGTTAGGAATTATGTGATCCTTACTAGCTGGAAGTAAGGGAGTTGGGGCATGAAGTTATTTCTAGAGGTTGGACACATACCAAGTTTAGCTCTGTTCTGGGCATCTGTGAAATACCTATACAAACTTGATCCTACATAGTAACTTGCAACTTTGAATGAGAATGTGCTTGTTTACAGCAACGTGCTATATGTTCTGAATGCCCGAATTGGGAATCTGTGTCAAAACTTTGTTAGGAATTATGTGAATCTTACTAGCTGGAAGTAAGGGAGATGGGGCATGAAGTTATTTCTAGGAGTTGGAGACATACCCACTTTACCTCAGTTCTGGGCATGTTTAAAATACCTGTAAAAACTTGTTCCTACATAGTAACTTGCTACTTGGAATGAAAAAGTAGTTGCTTAAAGGAACGTGCCATATATTCTGAATGCCCGAATTGGGAATCTGTGTCAAAACTTTGTTAGGAATTATGTGATCCTTACCAGCTGGAAGTAAGGGAGATGGGGCATTAAGTTATTTCTAGGAGTTGGAGACATACCAAGTTTAGCTCAGTTCTGGGCATCTTTGAAATACCTATACAAACTTGTTCCTACATAGTAACTTGCAACTTTGAATGAGAATGTGCTTGCTTACAGCAACGTGCTATATGTTCTGAATGCCCGAATTGGGAATCTGTGTCAAATCTTTGTTAGGAATTATGTGATCCTTAATAGCTGGAAGTAAGGGAGATGGGGTATGAAGTTATTTCTAGGAGTTGGAGACATACCAAGTTTAGCTCAGTTCTGGGCATCTTTGAAATACCTATACAAAATTGTTCCTACATAGTAACTTGCAACTTTGAATGAGAATGTGCTTGCTTACAGCAACGTGCTATATGTTCCTAATGCCCGAATTGGGAATCTGTGTCAAAACTTTGTTAGAAATTATATGATCCTTACTAGCTGGAAATAAGGGCGATGGGGCATGAAGTTATTTCTAGGAGTTGGAGACATACAACGTTTAGCTCAGTTCTGGGCATCTTTGAAATACCTATAGAAACTTCTTCCTTCATAGTAACTTGCAACTTTGAATGAGAATGTGCTTGCTTACAGCAACGTGCTATATGTTCTGAAGGCCCGAATTGGGAATTTGTGTCAAAACTTTGTTAGGAATTATGTGATCCTTACTAGCTGGAAGTAAGGGAGATGGGGCATGAAGTTATTTCTAGGAGTTGGTGACATACAACGTTTAGCTCAGTTCTGGGCATCTTTGAAAGTCCTATACAAACTTGTTCCTACATAGTAACTTGCAACTTTGAATGAGAATGTGCTTGCTTACAGCAACGTGCTACATGTTCTGAATGCCCGAATTGGGAATCTGTTTCAAAAATTTTTTTAGGAATTATGTGATCCTTACTAGCTGGAAGTAAGTGAGATGGGGCATGAAGTTATTTCTAGGAGTTGGAGACATACCAAGTTTAGCTCCGTTCTGGGCATCTTTGAAATCCCTATACAAACTTTTTCCTTCATAGTAACTTGCAACTTTGAATGAGAATGTGTTTGCTTACAGCAACGTGCTATATGTTCTGAATGCCCGAATTGGGAATCTGTGTCAAAACTTTCTTTGAAATTATGTGATCCTTACTAGCTGGAAGTAAGGGAGATGGGGCATGAAGTTATTTCTAGGAGTTGGAGACATACCAAGTTTAGCTCAGTTCTGGGCATCTTTGAAATACCTATACAAACTTGTGCCTACATAGTAACTTGCCACTTTGAATGAGAATGTGCTTGCTTACAGCAACGTGCTATATGTTCTGAATGCCCGAATTGGGAATTTGTGTCAAAACTTTGTTAGGAATTATGTGATCCTTACTAGCTGGAAGTAAGGGAGTTGGGGCATGAAGTTATTTCTAGAGGTTGGACACATACCAAGTTTAGCTCTGTTCTGGGCATCTGTGAAATACCTATACAAACTTGATCCTACATAGTAACTTGCAACTTTGAATGAGAATGTGCTTGTTTACAGCAACGTGCTATATGTTCTGAATGCCCGAATTGGGAATCTGTGTCAAAACTTTGTTAGGAATTATGTGAATCTTACTAGCTGGAAGTAAGGGAGATGGGGCATGAAGTTATTTCTAGGAGTTGGAGACATACCCACTTTACCTCAGTTCTGGGCATGTTTAAAATACCTGTAAAAACTTGTTCCTACATAGTAACTTGCTACTTGGAATGAAAAAGTAGTTGCTTAAAGGAACGTGCCATATATTCTGAATGCCCGAATTGGGAATCTGTGTCAAAACTTTGTTAGGAATTATGTGATCCTTACCAGCTGGAAGTAAGGGAGATGGGGCATGAAGTTATTTCTAGGAGTTGGAGACATACCAAGTTTAGCTCAGTTCTGGGCATCTTTGAAATACCTATACAAACTTGTTCCTACATAGTAACTTGCAACTTTGAATGAGAATGTGCTTGCTTACAGCAACGTGCTATATGTTCTGAATGCCCGAATTGGGAATCTGTGTCAAAACTTTGTTAGGAACTATGTGATCCTTACTAGCTGGAAGTGAGGGAGATGGGGCATGAAGTTATTTCTAGGAGTTGGAGACATACCAAGTTTAGCTCAGTTCTGGGAATCTTTGAAATACCTATGCAAACTTGTTCCTACATAGTAACTTGCCACTTTAAATGATAATGTGCTTGCTTACAGCAACGTGCTATATGTTCTGAATGCCCGAATTGGGAATCTGTGTCAAAACTTTGTTAGGAATTATGTGATCCTTACTAGCTGGAAGTAAGGGAGATGGGGCATGAAGTTATTTCTAGGAGTTGAAGACAAACAACGTTTAGCTCAGTTCTGGGCATCTTTGAAATACCTATACAAACTTGTTCCTACATAGTAACTTGCAATTTTCAATGAGAATGTGCTTGCTTACAGCAACGTGCTATATGTTCTGAATGCCCGAATTGGGAATCTGTGTCAAAACTTTGTTAGGAATTATGTGATCCTTACTAGCTGGAAGTAAGGGCGATGGGGCATGAAGTTATTTCTAGGAGTTGGAGACATACAACGTTTAGCTCAGTTCTGGGCATCTTTGAAATACCTATAGAAACTTCTTCCTACATAGTAACTTGCCACTTTGAATGAGAATGTGCTTGCTTACAGCAACGTGCTATATGTTCTGAAGGCCCGAATTGGGAATTTGTGTCAAAACTTTGTTAGGAATTATGTGATCCTTACTAGCTGGAAGTAAGGGAGATGGGGCATGAAGTTATTTCTAGGAGGTGGTGACATACAACGTTTAGCTCAGTTCTGGGCATCTTTGAAAGTCCTATACAAACTTGTTCCTACATAGTAACTTACAACTTTGAATGAGAATGTGCTTGCTTACAGCAACGTGCTACATGTTCTGAATGCCCGAATTGGGAATCTGTTTCAAAAATTTTTTTAGGAATTATGTGATCCTTACTAGCTGGAAGTAAGTGAGATGGGGCATGAAGTTATTTCTAGGAGTTGGAGACATACCAAGTTTAGCTTCGTTCTGGGCATCTTTGAAATCCCTATACAAACTTTTTCCTTCATAGTAACTTGCAACTTTGAATGAGAATGTGTTTGCTTACAGCAACGTGCTATATGTTCTGAATGCCCGAATTGGGAATCTGTGTCAAAACTTTCTTTGAAATTATGTGATCCTTACTCGCTGGAAGTAAGGGAGATGGGGCATGAAGTTATTTCTAGGAGTTGGAGACAAACCAAGTTTAGCTCAGTCCTGGGCATCTTTGAAATACCTATACAAACTTGTTCCTACATAGTAACTTGCATCTTTGAATGAGAATGTGCTTGCTTACAGCAACGTGCTATATGTTCTGAATGCCCGAATTGGGAATTTGTGTCAAAACTTTGTTAGGAATTATGTGATCCTTACTAGCTGGAAGTAAGGGAGTTATGGCATGAAGTTATTTCTAGACGTTGGACACATACCATGTTTAGCTCAGTTCTGGGCATCTGTGAAATACCTATACAAACTTGTTCCTACATAGTAACTTGCAACTTTGAATGAGATTGTGCTTGCTTACAGCAACGGGCTATATGTTCTGAATGCCCGAATTGGGAATCTGTGTCAAAACTTTGTTAGGAATTATGTGAATCTTACTTGCTGGAAGTAATGGAGATGGGGCATGAAGTTATTTCTAGGAGTTGGAGACATACCCACTTTACCTCAGTTCTGGGCATCTTTAAAATACCTATACAAACTTGTTCCTACATAGTAACTTGCTACTTGGAATGAAAAAGTAGTTGCTTAAAAGAACGTGCCATATATTCTGAATGCCCGAATTGGGAATCTGTGTCAAAACTTTGTTAGAAATTATGTGATCCTCACCAGCTGGAAGTAAGGGAGATGGGGCATGAAGTTATTTCTAGGAGTTGGAGACATACAACGTTTAGCTCAGTTCTGGGCATCTTTGAAATACCTATACAAACTTGCTCCTACATAGTAACTGGCAACTTTGTATGAGAATGTGCTTTCTTACAGCAACGTGCTATATGTTCTGAATGCCCGAATTGGGAATCTGTGTCAAAACCTTGTTAGGAATTATGTGATCCTTACTAGCTGGAAGTAAGGGAGATGGGGCATGAAGTTATTTCTAGGAGTTGGAGACATACCAAGTTTAGCTCAGTTCTGGGCATCTTTGAAATACCTATACAAACTTGTTCCTACATAGTAACTTGCAACTTTGAATGAGAATGTGCTTGCTTACAGCAACGTGCTATATGTTCTGAATGCCCGAATTGGGAATCTGTGTCAAAACTTTGTTAGGAATTATGTGATCCTTTCTAGCTGGAAGTGAGGGAGATGGGGCATGAAGTTATTTCTAGGAGTTGGAGACATACCAAGTTTAGCTCAGTTCTGGGCATCTTTGAAATACCTATACAAACTTGTTCCTACATAGTAACTTGCCACTTTGAATGAGAATGTGCTTGCTTACAGCAACGTGCTATATGTTCTGAATGCCCGAATTGGGAATCTGTGTCAAAACTTTGTTAGAAATTATGTGATCCTTACTAGCTGGAAGTGAGGGAGATGGGGCATGAAGTTATTTCTCGGAGTTGGAGACATACAACGTTTAGCTCAGTTCTGGGCATCTTTGAAATACCTATAAAAACTTGTTCCTACATAGTAACATGCAACTTTGAATGAGAATGTGCTTGCTTACAGCAACGTGGTATATGTTCTGAATGCCCGAATTCGGAATCTGTGTCAAAACTTTGTTAGGAATTATGTGATCCTTACTAGCTGGAAGTAAGGGAGATGGGGCATGAAGTTATTTCTAGGAGTTGGGGACATACCAAGTTTAGCTCAGTTTTGGGCATCTTTGAAATACCTATACAAACTTGTTCCTACATAGTAACTTGCAACTTTGAATGAGAATGTGCTTGCTTACAGCAACGTGCTATATGTTCTGAATGCCCGAATTGGGAATCTGTGTCAAAACTTTGTTAGGAATTATGTGATCCTTACTAGCTGGAAGTAAGGGAGATGGGGCATGAAGTTATTTCTAGGAGTTGAAGACAGACAACGTTTAGCTCAGTTCTGGGCATCTTTGAAATACCTATACAAACTTGTTCCTACATAGTAACTTGCAATTTTCAATGAGAATGTGCTTGCTTACAGCAACGTGCTATATGTTCTGAATGCCCGAATTGGGAATCTGTGTCAAAACTTTGTTAGGAATTATGTGATCCTTACTAGCTGGAAGTAAGGGAGATGGGGCATGAAGTTATTTCTAGGAGTTGGAGACATACAACGTTTAGCTCTGTTCTGGGCATCTTTGAAATACCTATACAAACTTGTTCCTACATAGTAACTTGCAACTTTGAATGAGAATGTGCTTGCTTACAGCAACGTGCTACATGTTCTGAATGCCCGAATTTGGAATCCGTTTCAAAAATTTTGTTAGGAATTATGTGATCCTTACTAGCTGGAAGTAAGTGAGATGGGACATGAAGTTATTTCTAGGAGTTGGAGACATACCAAGTTTAGCTCCGTTCTGGGCATCTTTGAAATCCCTATACAAACTTTTTCCTTCATAGTAACTTGCAATTTTCAATGAGGATGTGTTTGCTTACAGCAACGTGCTATATGTTCTGAATGCCCGAATTGGGAATCTGTGTCAAAACTTTCTTTGAAATTATGTGATCCTTACTAGCTGGAAGTAAGGGAGATGGGGCATGAAGTTATTTCTAGGAGTTGGAGACATACCAAGTTTAGCTCAGTTCTGGGCATCTTTGAAATACCTATACAAACTTGTGCCTACATAGTAACTTGCCACTTTGAATGAGAATGTGCTTGCTTACAGCAACGTGCTATATGTTCTGAATGCCCGAATTGGGAATTTGTGTCAAAACTTTGTTAGGAATTATGTGATCCTTACTAGCTGGAAGTAAGGGAGTTGGGGCATGAAGTTATTTCTAGAGGTTGGACACATACCAAGTTTAGCTCTGTTCTGGGCATCTGTGAAATACCTATACAAACTTGATCCTACATAGTAACTTGCAACTTTGAATGAGAATGTGCTTGTTTACAGCAACGTGCTATATGTTCTGAATGCCCGAATTGGGAATCTGTGTCAAAACTTTGTTAGGAATTATGTGAATCTTACTAGCTGGAAGTAAGGGAGATGGGGCATGAAGTTATTTCTAGGAGTTGGAGACATACCCACTTTACCTCAGTTCTGGGCATGTTTAAAATACCTGTAAAAACTTGTTCCTACATAGTAACTTGCTACTTGGAATGAAAAAGTAGTTGCTTAAAGGAACGTGCCATATATTCTGAATGCCCGAATTGGGAATCTGTGTCAAAACTTTGTTAGGAATTATGTGATCCTTACCAGCTGGAAGTAAGGGAGATGGGGCATTAAGTTATTTCTAGGAGTTGGAGACATACCAAGTTTAGCTCAGTTCTGGGCATCTTTGAAATACCTATACAAACTTGTTCCTACATAGTAACTTGCAACTTTGAATGAGAATGTGCTTGCTTACAGCAACGTGCTATATGTTCTGAATGCCCGAATTGGGAATCTGTGTCAAATCTTTGTTAGGAATTATGTGATCCTTAATAGCTGGAAGTAAGGGAGATGGGGTATGAAGTTATTTCTAGGAGTTGGAGACATACCAAGTTTAGCTCAGTTCTGGGCATCTTTGAAATACCTATACAAAATTGTTCCTACATAGTAACTTGCAACTTTGAATGAGAATGTGCTTGCTTACAGCAACGTGCTATATGTTCCTAATGCCCGAATTGGGAATCTGTGTCAAAACTTTGTTAGAAATTATATGATCCTTACTAGCTGGAAATAAGGGCGATGGGGCATGAAGTTATTTCTAGGAGTTGGAGACATACAACGTTTAGCTCAGTTCTGGGCATCTTTGAAATACCTATAGAAACTTCTTCCTTCATAGTAACTTGCAACTTTGAATGAGAATGTGCTTGCTTACAGCAACGTGCTATATGTTCTGAAGGCCCGAATTGGGAATTTGTGTCAAAACTTTGTTAGGAATTATGTGATCCTTACTAGCTGGAAGTAAGGGAGATGGGGCATGAAGTTATTTCTAGGAGTTGGTGACATACAACGTTTAGCTCAGTTCTGGGCATCTTTGAAAGTCCTATACAAACTTGTTCCTACATAGTAACTTGCAACTTTGAATGAGAATGTGCTTGCTTACAGCAACGTGCTACATGTTCTGAATGCCCGAATTGGGAATCTGTTTCAAAAATTTTTTTAGGAATTATGTGATCCTTACTAGCTGGAAGTAAGTGAGATGGGGTATGAAGTTATTTCTAGGAGTTGGAGACATACCAAGTTTAGCTCCGTTCTGGGCATCTTTGAAATCCCTATACAAACTTTTTCCTTCATAGTAACTTGCAACTTTGAATGAGAATGTGTTTGCTTACAGCAACGTGCTATATGTTCTGAATGCCCGAATTGGGAATCTGTGTCAAAACTTTCTTTGAAATTATGTGATCCTTACTAGCTGGAAGTAAGGGAGATGGGGCATGAAGTTATTTCTAGGAGTTGGAGACATACCAAGTTTAGCTCAGTTCTGGGCATCTTTGAAATACCTATACAAACTTGTGCCTACATAGTAACTTGCCACTTTGAATGAGAATGTGCTTGCTTACAGCAACGTGCTATATGTTCTGAATGCCCGAATTGGGAATTTGTGTCAAAACTTTGTTAGGAATTATGTGATCCTTACTAGCTGGAAGTAAGGGAGTTGGGGCATGAAGTTATTTCTAGAGGTTGGACACATACCAAGTTTAGCTCTGTTCTGGGCATCTGTGAAATACCTATACAAACTTGATCCTACATAGTAACTTGCAACTTTGAATGAGAATGTGCTTGTTTACAGCAACGTGCTATATGTTCTGAATGCCCGAATTGGGAATCTGTGTCAAAACTTTGTTAGGAATTATGTGAATCTTACTAGCTGGAAGTAAGGGAGATGGGGCATGAAGTTATTTCTAGGAGTTGGAGACATACCCACTTTACCTCAGTTCTGGGCATGTTTAAAATACCTGTAAAAACTTGTTCCTACATAGTAACTTGCTACTTGGAATGAAAAAGTAGTTGCTTAAAGGAACGTGCCATATATTCTGAATGCCCGAATTGGGAATCTGTGTCAAAACTTTGTTAGGAATTATGTGATCCTTACCAGCTGGAAGTAAGGGAGATGGGGCATTAAGTTATTTCTAGGAGTTGGAGACATACCAAGTTTAGCTCAGTTCTGGGCATCTTTGAAATACCTATACAAACTTGTTCCTACATAGTAACTTGCAACTTTGAATGAGAATGTGCTTGCTTACAGCAACGTGCTATATGTTCTGAATGCCCGAATTGGGAATCTGTGTCAAATCTTTGTTAGGAATTATGTGATCCTTAATAGCTGGAAGTAAGGGAGATGGGGTATGAAGTTATTTCTAGGAGTTGGAGACATACCAAGTTTAGCTCAGTTCTGGGCATCTTTGAAATACCTATACAAAATTGTTCCTACATAGTAACTTGCAACTTTGAATGAGAATGTGCTTGCTTACAGCAACGTGCTATATGTTCCTAATGCCCGAATTGGGAATCTGTGTCAAAACTTTGTTAGAAATTATATGATCCTTACTAGCTGGAAATAAGGGCGATGGGGCATGAAGTTATTTCTAGGAGTTGGAGACATACAACGTTTAGCTCAGTTCTGGGCATCTTTGAAATACCTATAGAAACTTCTTCCTTCATAGTAACTTGCAACTTTGAATGAGAATGTGCTTGCTTACAGCAACGTGCTATATGTTCTGAAGGCCCGAATTGGGAATTTGTGTCAAAACTTTGTTAGGAATTATGTGATCCTTACTAGCTGGAAGTAAGGGAGATGGGGCATGAAGTTATTTCTAGGAGTTGGTGACATACAACGTTTAGCTCAGTTCTGGGCATCTTTGAAAGTCCTATACAAACTTGTTCCTACATAGTAACTTGCAACTTTGAATGAGAATGTGCTTGCTTACAGCAACGTGCTACATGTTCTGAATGCCCGAATTGGGAATCTGTTTCAAAAATTTTTTTAGGAATTATGTGATCCTTACTAGCTGGAAGTAAGTGAGATGGGGTATGAAGTTATTTCTAGGAGTTGGAGACATACCAAGTTTAGCTCCGTTCTGGGCATCTTTGAAATCCCTATACAAACTTTTTCCTTCATAGTAACTTGCAACTTTGAATGAGAATGTGTTTGCTTACAGCAACGTGCTATATGTTCTGAATGCCCGAATTGGGAATCTGTGTCAAAACTTTCTTTGAAATTATGTGATCCTTACTAGCTGGAAGTAAGGGAGATGGGGCATGAAGTTATTTCTAGGAGTTGGAGACATACCAAGTTTAGCTCAGTTCTGGGCATCTTTGAAATACCTATACAAACTTGTGCCTACATAGTAACTTGCCACTTTGAATGAGAATGTGCTTGCTTACAGCAACGTGCTATATGTTCTGAATGCCCGAATTGGGAATTTGTGTCAAAACTTTGTTAGGAATTATGTGATCCTTACTAGCTGGAAGTAAGGGAGTTGGGGCATGAAGTTATTTCTGGAGGTTGGACACATACCAAGTTTAGCTCTGTTCTGGGCATCTGTGAAATACCTATACAAACTTGATCCTACATAGTAACTTGCAACTTTGAATGAGAATGTGCTTGTTTACAGCAACGTGCTATATGTTCTGAATGCCCGAATTGGGAATCTGTGTCAAAACTTTGTTAGGAATTATGTGAATCTTACTAGCTGGAAGTAAGGGAGATGGGGCATGAAGTTATTTCTAGGAGTTGGAGACATACCCACTTTACCTCAGTTCTGGGCATGTTTAAAATACCTGTAAAAACTTGTTCCTACATAGTAACTTGCTACTTGGAATGAAAAAGTAGTTGCTTAAAGGAACGTGCCATATATTCTGAATGCCCGAATTGGGAATCTGTGTCAAAACTTTGTTAGGAATTATGTGATCCTTACCAGCTGGAAGTAAGGGAGATGGGGCATGAAGTTATTTCTAGGAGTTGGAGACATACCAAGTTTAGCTCAGTTCTGGGCATCTTTGAAATACCTATACAAACTTGTTCCTACATAGTAACTTGCAACTTTGAATGAGAATGTGCTTGCTTACAGCAACGTGCTATATGTTCCTAATGACCGAATTGGGAATCTGTGTCAAAACTTTGTTAGAAATTATGTGATCCTTAATAGCTGGAAATAAGGGCGATGGGGCATGAAGTTATTTCTAGGAGTTGGAGACATACAACGTTTAGCTCAGTTCTGGGCATCTTTGAAATACCTATACAAACTTGTTCCTACATAGTAACTTGCAACTTTGAATGAGAATGTGCTTGCTTACAGCAACGTGCTATATGTTCTGAATGCCCGAATTGGGAATCTGTGTCAAAACTTTGTTAGGAACTATGTGATCCTTACTAGCTGGAAGTGAGGGAGATGGGGCATGAAGTTATTTCTAGGAGTTGGAGACATACAACGTTTAGCTCAGTTCTGGGAATCTTTGAAATACCTATGCAAACTTGTTCCTACATAGTAACTTGCCACTTTAAATGATAATGTGCTTGCTTACAGCAACGTGCTATATGTTCTGAATGCCCGAATTGGGAATCTGTGTCAAAACTTTGTTAGGAATTATGTGATCCTTACTAGCTGGAAGTAAGGGAGATGGGGCATGAAGTTATTTCTAGGAGTTGAAGACAAACAACGTTTAGCTCAGTTCTGGGCATCTTTGAAATACCTATACAAACTTGTTCCTACATAGTAACTTGCAATTTTCAATGAGAATGTGCTTGCTTACAGCAACGTGCTATATGTTCTGAATGCCCGAATTGGGAATCTGTGTCAAAACTTTGTTAGGAATTATGTGATCCTTACTAGCTGGAAGTAAGGGCGATGGGGCATGAAGTTATTTCTAGGAGTTGGAGACATACAACGTTTAGCTCAGTTCTGGGCATCTTTGAAATACCTATAGTAACTTCTTCCTACATAGTAACTTGCCACTTTGAATGAGAATGTGCTTGCTTACAGCAACGTGCTATATGTTCAGAAGGCCCGAATTGGGAATTTGTGTCAAAACTTTGTTAGGAATTATGTGATCCTTACTAGCTGGAAGTAAGGGAGATGGGGCATGAAGTTATTTCTAGGAGTTGGAGACATACAACGTTTAGCTCAGTTCTGGGCATCTTTGAAATACCTATACAAACTTGTTCCTACATAGTAACTTACAACTTTGAATGAGAATGTGCTTGCTTACAGCAACGTGCTACATGTTCTGAATGCCCGAATTGGGAATCTGTTTCAAAAATTTTTTTAGGAATTATGTGATCCTTACTAGCTGGAAGTAAGTGAGATGGGGCATGAAGTTATTTCTAGGAGTTGGAGACATACCCACTTTACCTCAGTTCTGGGATCTTTAAAATACCTATACAAACTTTTCCTACATAGTAACTTGCTACTTGGAATGAAAAAGTAGTTGCTTAAAGGAACGTGCCATATATTCTGAATGCCCGAATTGGGAATCTGTGTCAAAACTTTGTTAGGAATTATGTGATCCTTACCAGCTGGAAGTAAGGGAGATGGGGCATCAAGTTATTTCTAGGAGATGGAGACATACCAAGTTTAGCTCAGTTCTGGGCATCTTTGAAATACCTATACAAACTTGTTCCTACATAGTAACTTGCAACTTTGAATGAGAATGTGCTTGCTTACAGCAACGTGCTATATGTTCTGAATGCCCGAATTGGGAATCTGTGTCAAATCTTTGTTAGGAATTATGTGATCCTTGCTAGCTGGAAATAAGGGAGATGGGGCATGAAGTTATTTCTAGGAGTTGGAGACATACCAAGTTTAGCTCAGTTCTGGGCATCTTTGAAATACCTATAAAACTTGTTCCTACATAGTAACTTGCTACATGGAATGAAAAAGTAGTTGCTTAAAGGAACGTGCCATATATTCTGAATGCCCGAATTGGGAATCTGTGTCAAAACTTTGTTAGGAATTATGTGATCCTTACCAGCTGGAAGTAAGGGAGATGGGGCATGAAGTTATTTCTAGGAGATGGACACATACCAAGTTTAGCTCAGTTCTGGGCATCTTTGAAATACCTATACTAACTTGTGCCTACATAGTAACTTGCAACTTTGAATGAGAATGTGCTTGCTTACAGCAACGTGCTATATGTTCTGAATGCCCGAATTGGGAATTTGTGTCAAAACTTTGTTAGGAATTATGTGATCCTTACTAGCTGGAAGTAAGGGAGTTGGGGCATGAAGTTATTTCTAGAGGTTGGACACATACCAAGTTTAGCTCAGTTCTGGGCATCTGTGAAATACCTATACAAACTTGTTCCTACATAGTAACTTGCAACTTTGAATGAGAATGTGCTTGCTTACAGCAACGTGCTATATGTTCTGAATGCCCGAATTGGGAATCTGTGTCAAAACTTTGTTAGGAATTATGTGAATCTTACTAGCTGGAAGTAAGGGAGATGGGGCATGAAGTTATTTCTAGGAGTTGGAGACATACCCACATTACCTCAGTTCTGGGCATCTTTAAAATACCTGTACAAACTTGTTCCTACCTAGTTACTTGCTACTTGGAATGAAAAAGTAGTTGCTTAAAGGAACGTGCCATATATTCTGAATGCCCGAATTGGGAATCTGTGTCAAAACTTTGTTAGGAATTATGTGATCCTTACCAGCTGGAAGTAAGGAAGATGGGGCATGAAGTTATTTCTAGGAGTTGGAGACATACCAAGTTTAGCTCAGTTCTGGGCATCTTTGAAATACCTATACAAACTTGTTCCTACATAGTAACTTGCCACTTTGAATGAGAATGTGCTTGCTTACAGCAACGTGCTATATGTTCTGAATGCCCGAATTGGGAATCTGTGTCAAAACTTTGTTAGGAATTATGTGATCCTTACTAGCTGGAAGTAAGGGAGATGGGGCATGAAGTTATTTCTAGGAGTTGGAGACATACCCACTTTAGCTCAGTTCTGGGCATCTTTGAAATACCTATACAAACTTGTTCCTACATAGTAACTTGCGACTTTGAATGAGAATGTGCTTGCTTACAGCAACGTGCTATATGTTCTGAATGCCCGAATTGGGATTCTGTGTCAAAACTTTGTTAGGAATTATGTGATCCTTACTAGCTGGAAGTAAGGGAGATGGGGCATGAAGTTATTTCTAGGAGTTGAAGACAAACAACGTTTAGCTAAGTTCTGGGCATCTTTGAAATACCTATACAAACTTGTTACTACATAGTAACTTGCAATTTTCAATGAGAATGTGGTAGCTTACAGCAACGTGCTATATGTTCTGAATGCCCGAATTGGGAATCTGTGTCAAAACTTTCTTTGAAATTATGTGATCCTTACCAGATGGAAGTAAGGGAGATGGGGCATGAAGTTATTTCTAGGAGTTGGAGACATACAACGTTTAGCTCAGTTCTGGGCATCTTTGAAATACCTATACAAACTTGATCCTACGTAGTAACTGGCAACATTGTATGAGAATGTGCTTTGTTACAGCAACGTGCTATATGTTCTGAATGCCCGAATTGGGAATCTGTGTCAAAACCTTGTTAGGAATTCTGTGATCCTTACTAGCTGGAAGTAAGGGAGATGGGGCATGAAGTTATTTCTAGGAGTTGGAGACATACCAAGTTTAGCTCAGTTCTGGGCATCTTTGAAATACCTATACAAACTTGTTCCTACATAGTAACTTGCTACTTGGAATGAGAATGTGCTTGCTTACAGCAACGTGCTATATGTTCTGAATGCCCGAATTGGGAATCTCTGTCAAAACTTTGTTAGGAATTATGTGATCCTTTCTAGCTGGAAGTGAGGGAGATGGGGCATGAAGTTATTTCTAGGAGTTGGAGACATACCAAGTTTAGCTCAGTTCTGGGCATCTTTGAAATACCTATACAAACTTGTTCCTACATAGTAACTTGCCACTTTGAATGAGAATGTGCTTGCTTACAGCAACGTGCTATATGTTCTGAATGCCCGAATTGGGAATCTGTGTCAAAACTTTGTTAGAAATTATGTGATCCTTACTAGCTGGAAGTGAGGGAGATGGGGCATGAAGTTATTTCTAGGAGTTGGAGACATACAACGTTTAGCTCAGTTCTGGGCATCTTTGAAATACCTATAAAAACTTGTTCCTACATAGTAACTTGCAACTTTGAATGAGAATGTGCTTGCTTACAGCAACGTGGTATATGTTCTGAATGCCCGAATTGGGAATCTGTGTCAAAACTTTGTTAGGAATTATGTGATCCTTACTAGCTGGAAGTAAGGGAGATGGGGCATGAAGTTATTTCTAGGAGTTGGGGACATACCAAGTTTAGCTCAGTTCTGGGCATCTTTGAAATACCTATACAAACTTGTTCCTACATAGTAACTTGCAACTTTCAATGAGAATGTGCTTGCTTACAGCAACGTGCTATATGTTCTGAAGGCCCGAATTGGGAATCTGTGTCAAAACTTTGTTAGGAACTATGTGATCCTTACTAGCTGGAAGTGAGGGAGATGGGGCATGAAGTTATTTCTAGGAGTTGGAGACATACCAAGTTTAGCTCAGTTCTGGGCATCTTTGAAATACTTATGCAAACTTGTTCCTACATAGTAACTTACCACTTTAAATGAGAATGTGCTTGCTTACAGCAACGTGCTATATGTTCTGAATGCCCGAATTGGGAATCTGTGTCAAAAGTTTGTTAGGAATTATGTGATCCTTACTAGCTGGCTTTAAGGGAGATGGGGCATGAAGTTATTTCTAGGAGTTGAAGACAGACAACGTTTAGCTCAGTTCTGGGCATCTTTAAAATACCTATACAAACTTGTTCCTACATAGTAACTTGCAATTTTCAATGAGAATGTGCTTGCTTACAGCAACGTGCTATATGTTCTGAATGCCCGAATTGGGAATCTGTGTCAAAACTTTGTTAGGAATTATGTGATCCTTACTAGCTGGAAGTAAGGGAGATGGGGCATGAAGTTATTTCTAGGAGTTGGAGACATACAACGTTTAGCTCAGTTCTGGGCATCTTTGAAATACCTATACAAACTTGTTCCTACATAGTAACTTGCAACTTTGAATGAGAATGTGCTTGCTTACAGCAACGTGCTACATGTTCTGAATGCCCGAATTTGGAATCTGTTTCAAAAATTTTGTTAGGAATTATGTGATCCTTACTAGCTGGAAGAAAGGGAGATGGGGCATGAAGTTATTTCTAGGTTTTGGAGACATACCAAGTTTAGCTCAGTTCTGGGCATCTTTGAAATCCCTATACAAACTTGTTCCTACATAGTAACTTGCAACTTTGAATGAGAATGTGCTTGCTTACAGCAACGTGCTATATGTTCTGAATGCCCGAATTGGGAATCTGTGTCAAAACTTTCTTTGAAATTATGTGATCTTTACTAGCTGGAAGTAAGGGAGATGGGGCAGGAAGTTATTTCTAGGAGTTGGAGACATACCAAGTTTAGCTGAGTTCTGGGCATCTTTGGAAGTCCTATACAAACTTGTTCCTACATAGTAACTTGCAACTTTGAATGAGAATGTGCTTGCTTACAGCAACGTGCTATATGTTCTGAATGCCCGAATTGGGAATCTGTGTCAAATCTTTGTTAGGAATTATGTGAATCTTACTAGCTGGAAGTAAGGGAGATGGGGCATGAAGTTATTTCTAGGAGTTGGAGACATACCCACTTTACCTCAGTTCTGGGATCTTTAAAATACCTATACAAACTTGTTCCTACATAGTAACTTGCTACTTGGAATGAAAAAGTAGTTGCTTAAAGGAACGTGCCATATATTCTGAATGCCCGAATTGGGAATCTGTGTCAAAACTTTGTTAGGAATTATGTGATCCTTACCAGCTGGAAGTAAGGGAGATGGGGCATGAAGTTATTTCTAGGAGATGGAGACATACCAAGTTTAGCTCAGTTCTGGGCATCTTTGAAATACCTATACAAACTTGTTCCTACATAGTAACTGACAACTTTGTATGAGAATGTGCTTTGTTAAAGCAACGTGCTATATGTTCTGAATGCCCGAATTGGGAATCTGTGTCAAAACTTTGTTAGGAATTATGTGATTCTTACTAGCTGGAAGTAAGGGAGATGGGGCATGAAGTTATTTCTAGGAGTTGGAGAAATACCAAGTTTAGCTCAGTTCTGGGCATCTTTGAAATACCTATACAAACTTGTTCCTACATAGTAACTTGCAACTTTGAATGAGAATGTGCTTGCTTACAGCAACGTGCTATATGTTCTGAATGCCCGAATTGGGAATCTGTGTCAAAACTTTCTTAGGAATTATGTGATCCTTACTAGATGGAAGTAAGGGAGATGGGGCATGAAGTTATTTCTAGGAGTTGGAGACATACCCACTTTAGCTCAGTTCTGGGCATCTTTGAAATTCCTTACAAACTTGTTCCTACATAGTAACATGCAACTTTGAATGAGAATGTGCTTGCTGACAGCAACGTGCTATATGTTTTGAATGCACGAATTGGTAATCTGTGTCAAAATTTTGTTAGGAATTATGTGATCCTTACTAGCTGGAAGTAAGGGAGATGGGGCATGAAGTTATTTCTAGGAGTTGGAGAAATACAACGTTTAGCTCAGTTCTGGGCATCTTTGAAATACCTATACAAACTTGTTCCTACATAGTAACTTGCAACTTTGAATGAGAATGTGCTTGCTTACAGCAACGTGCTATATGTTCTGAATGCCCGAATTGGGATTCTGTGTCAAAACTTTGTTAGGAATTATGTGATCCTTGCTAGCTGGAAGTAAAGGAGATGGGGCATGAAGTTATTTCTAGGAGTTGTAGACATACCAAGTTTAGCTCAGTTCTGGGCATCTTTGAAATACCTATACAAACTTGTTCCTACATAGTAACTTGCAACTTTGAATGAGAATGTGCTTGTTTACAGCAACGTGCTATATGTTCTGAATGCCCGAATTGGGAATCTGTGTCAAAACTTTGTTAGGAATTATGTGATCCTTACTAGCTGGAAGTAAGGGAGATGGGGTATGAAGATATTTCTAGGAGTTGGAGACATACCCACTTTAGCTCAGTTCTGGGCATCTTTGAAATACCTATACAAACTTGTTCCTACATAGTAACTTGCGACTTTGAATGAGAATGTGCTTGCTTACAGCAACGTGCTATATGTTCTGAATGCCCGAATTGGGATTCTGTGTCAAAACTTTGTTAGGAATTATGTGATCCTTACTAGCTGGAAGTAAGGGAGATGGGGCATGAAGTTATTTCTAGGAGTTGGAGACATACCCACTTTAGCTCAGTTCTGGGCATCTTTGAAATACCTATAGAAATTTCTTCCTACATATTAACTTGCTACTTGGAATGAGAATGTGCTTGCTTAAAGCAACGTGCTACATGTACTGAATGCCCGAATTGGGAATCTGTGTCAAAACTTTGTTAGGAATTATGTGATCCTTACTAGCTGTAAGTAAGGGAGATGGGGCATGAAGTTATTTCTAGGAGTTGGAGACATACAACGTTTAGCTCAGTTCTGGGCATCTTTGAAATACCTATACAAACTTGTTCCTACATAGTAACTTGCAACTTTGAATGAGAATGTGCTTGCTTACAGCAACGTGCTATATGTTCTGAATGCCCGAATTGGGAATCTGTGTCAAAACTTTGTTAGGAATTATGTGATCCTTACTAGCTGGAAGTAAGGGAGATGGGGCATGAAGTTATTTCTAGGAGTTGGAGACATACCCACTTTAGCTCAGTTCTGGGCATCTTTGAAATACCTATAGAAATTTCTTCCTACATATTAACTTGCTACTTGGAATGAGAATGTGCTTGCTTAAAGCAACGTGCTACATGTACTGAATGCCCGAATTGGGAATCTGTGTCAAAACTTTGTTAGGAATTATGTGATCCTTACTAGCTGTAAGTAAGGGAGATGGGGCATGAAGTTATTTCTAGGAGTTGGAGACATACAACGTTTAGCTCAGTTCTGGGCATCTTTGAAATACCTATACAAACTTGCTCCTACATAGTAACTGGCAACTTTGTATGAGAATGTGCTTTGTTACAGCAACGTGCTATATGTTCTGAATGCCCGAATTGGGAATCTGTGTCAAAACCTTGTTAGGAATTATGTGATCCTTACTAGCTGGAAGTAAGGGAGATGGGGCATGAAGTTATTTCTAGGAGTTGGAGACATACCAAGTTTAGCTCAGTTCTGGGCATCTTTGAAATACCTATACAAACTTGTTCCTACATAGTATCTTGCAACTTTGAATGAGAATGTGCTTGCTTACAGCAAAGTGCTATATGTTCTGAATGCCCGAATTGGGAATCTGTGTCAAAACTTTGTTAGGAACTATGTGATCCTTACTAGCTGGAAGTGAGGGAGATGGGGCATGAAGTTATTTCTAGGAGTTGGAGACATACCAAGTTTAGCTCAGTTCTGGGCATTTTTGAACTACCTATGCAAACTTGTTCCTACATAGTAACTTGCCACTATAAATGAGAATGTGCTTGCTTACAGCAACGTGCTATATGTTCTGAATGCCCGAATTGGGAATCTGTGTCAAAACTTTGTTAGGAATTATGTGATCCTTACTAGCTGGAAGTAAGGGAGATGGGGCATGAAGTTATTTCTAGGAGTTGAAGACAAACAACGTTTAGCTCAGTTCTGGGCATCTTTGAAATACCTATACAAACTTGTTCCTACATAGTAACTTGCAATTTTCAATGAGAATGTGCTTGCTTACAGCAACGTGCTATATGTTCTGAATGCCCGAATTGGGAATCTGTGTCAAAACTTTGTTAGGAATTATGTGATCCTTAATAGCTGGAAGTAAGGGAGATGGGGCATGAAGTTATTTCTAGGAGTTGGAGACTTACCAAGTTTAGCTCAGTTCTGGGCATCTTTGAAATACCTATACAAACTTGTTCCTACATAGTAACTTGCAACTTTGAATGAGAATGTGCTTGCTTACAGCAACATGCTATATGTTCTGAATGCCCGAATTGGGAATTTGTGTCAAATCTTTGTTAGGAATTATGTGATCCTTACTAGCTGGAAGTTAGGGAGTTGGGGCATGAATTTATTTCTAGAGGTTGGACACATACCAAGTTTAGCTCGGTTCTGGGCATCTGTGAAATACCTATACAAACTTGTTCCTACATAGTAACTTGCAACTTTGAATGAGAATGTGCTTGCTAACAGCAACTTGCTATATGTTCTGAATGCCCGAATTGGGAATCTGTGTCAAAACTTTGTTAGGAATTATGTGAATCTTACTAGCTGGAAGTAAGGGAGATGGGGCATGAAGTTATTTCTAGGAGTTGGAGACATACCCACTTTACCTCAGTTCTGGGATCTTTAAAATACCTATACAAACTTGTTCCTACATAGTAACTTGCTACTTGGAATGAAAAAGTAGTTGCTTAAAGGAACGTGCCATATATTCTGAATGCCCGAATTGGGAATCTGTGTCAAAACTTTGTTAGGAATTATGTGATCCTTACCAGCTGGAAGTAAGCGAGATGGGGCATGAAGTTTTTTCTAGGAGATGGAGACATACCAAGTTTAGCTAAGTTCTGGGCATCTTTGAAATACCTATACAAACTTGTTCCTACATAGTAACTTGCAACTTTGAATGAGAATGTGCTTGCTTACAGCAACGTGCTATATGTTCTGAATGCCCGAATTGGGAATCTGTGTCAAATCTTTGTTAGGAATTATGTGAATCTTACTAGCTGGAAGTAAGCAGATGGGGCATGAAGTTATTTCTAGGAGTTGGAGACATACCCACTTTACCTCAGTTCTGGGCATCTTTAAAATACCTGTACAAACTTGTTCCTACATAGTAACTTGCTACTTGGAATGAAAAAGTAGTTGCTTAAAGGAACATGCCATATATTCTGAATGCCCAAATTGGGAATCTGTGTCAAAACTTTGTTAGGAATTATGTGATCCTTACCAGCTGGAAGTAAGGAAGATGGGGCATGAAGTTATTTCTAGGAGTTGGAGACATACCAAGTTTAGCTCAGTTCTGGGCATCTTTGAAATACCTATACAAACTTGTTCCTACATAGTAACTTGCAACTTTGAATGAGAATGTGCTTGCTTACAGCAACGTGCTATATGTTCTGAATGCCCGAATTGGGAATCTGTGTCAAAACTTTGTTAGGAATTATGTGATCCTTACTAGCTGGAAGTAAGGGAGTTGGGGCATGAAGTTATTTCTAGAGGTTGGACACATACCAAGTTTAGCTCGGTTCTGGGCATCTGTGAAATACCTATACAAACTTGTTCCTACATAGTAACTTGCAACTTTGAATGAGAATGTGCTTGCTAACAGCAACTTGCTATATGTTCTGAATGCCCGAATTCGGAATCTGTGTCAAAACTTTGTTAGGAATTATGTGAATCTTACTAGCTGGAAGTAAGGGAGATGGGGCATGAAGTTATTTCTAGGAGTTGTTGACATACCCACTTTACCTCAGTTCTGGGATCTTTAAAATACCTATACAAACTGGTTCCTACATAGTAACTTGCTACTTAGAATGAAAAAGTAGTTGCTTAAAGGAACGTGCCATATATTCTGAATGCCCGAATTGGGAATCTGTGTCAAAACTTTGTTAGGAATTATGTGATCCTTACCAGCTGGAAGTAAGGGAGATGGGGCATGAAGTTATTTCTAGGAGATGGAGACATACCAAGTTTAGCTCAGTTCTGGGCATCTTTGAAATACCTATACAAACTTGTTCCTACATAGTAACTTGCAACTTTGAATGAGAATGTGCTTGCTTACAGCAACGTGCTATATGTTCTGAATGCCCGAATTGGGAATCTGTGTCAAAACTTTGTTAGAAATTATGTGAATCTTACTAGCTGGAAGTAAGCAGATGGGGCATGAAGTTATTTCTAGGAGTTGGAGACATACCCACTATACCTCAGTTCTGGGCATCTTTAAAATACCTGTACAAACTTGTTCCTACATAGTAACTTGCTACTTGGAATGAAAAAGTAGTTGCTTAAAGAAACGTGCCATATACTCTGAATGCCCGAATTGGGAATCTGTGTCAAAACTTTGTTAGGAATTATGTGATCCTTACCAGCTGGAAGTAAGGAAGATGGGGCATGAATTTATTTCTAGGAGTTGGAAACATACCAAGTTTAGCTCAGTTCTGGGCATCTTTGAAATACCTATACAAACTTGTTCCTACATAGTAACTTGCAACTTTGAATGAGAATGTGCTTGCTTACAGCAACGTGCTATATGTTCTGAATGCCCAAATTGGGAATCTGTGTCAAAACTTTGTTAGGAATTATGTGATCCTTACTAGATGGAAGTAAGGGAGATGGGGCATGAAGTTATTTCTAGGAGTTGGAGACATACCCACTTTAGCTCAGTTCTGGGCATCTTTGAAATCCCTTACAAACTTGTTCCTACATAGTAACTTGCAACTTTGAATGAGAATGTGCTTGCTTACAGCAACGTGCTATATGTTCTGAATGCACGAATTGGTAATCTGTGTCAAAACTTTGTTAGGAATTATGTGATCCTTACTAGCTGGAAGTAAGGGAGATGGGGCATGAAGTTATTTCTAGGAGTTGGAGAAATACAACGTTTAGCTCAGTTCTGGGCATCTTTGAAATACCTATACAAACTTGTTCCTACATAGTAACTTGCAACTTTGAATGAGAATGTGCTTGCTTACAGCAACGTGCTATATGTTCTGAATGCCCGAATTGGGATTCTGTGTCAAAACTTTGTTAGGAATTATGTGATCCTTACTAGCTGGAAGTAAAGGAGATGGGGCATGAAGTTATTTCTAGGAGTTGGAGACATACCAAGTTTAGCTCAGTTCTGGGCATCTTTGAAATACCTATACAAACTTGTTCCTACATAGTAACTTGCAACTTTGAATGAGAATGTGCTTGCTTACAGCAACGTGCTATATGTTCTGAATGCCCGAATTGGGAATCTGTGTCAAAACTTTGTTAGGAATTATGTGATCCTTACTAGCTGGAAGTAAGGGAGATGGGGTATGAAGATATTTCTAGGAGTTGGAGACATACCCACTTTAGCTCAGTTCTGGGCATCTTTGAAATACCTATACAAACTTGTTCCTACATAGTAACTTGCGACTTTGAATGAGAATGTGCTTGCTTACAGCAACGTGCTATATGTTCTGAATGCCCGAATTGGGATTCTGTGTCAAAACTTTGTTAGGAATTATGTGATCCTTACTAGCTGGAAGAAAGGGAGATGGGGCATGAAGTTATTTCTAGGTTTTGGAGACATACCAAGTTTAGCTCAGTTCTGGGCCTCTTTGAAATCCCTATACAAACTTGTTCCTACATAGTGACTTGCAACTTTGAATGAGAATGTGCTTGCTTACAGCAACGTGCTATATGTTCTGAATGCCCGAATTGGGAATCTGTGTCAAAACTTTCTTTGAAATTATGTGATCTTTACTAGCTGGAAGTAAGGGAGATGGGGCAGGAAGTTATTTCTAGGAGTTGGAGACATACCAAGTTTAGCTCGGTTCTGGGCATCTGTGAAATACCTATACAAACTTGTTCCTACATAGTAACTTGCAACTTTGAATGAGAATGTGCTTGTTTACAGCAACGTGCTATATGTTCTGAATGCCCGAATTGGGAATCTGTGTCAAAACTTTGTTAGGAATTATGTGATCCTTACTAGCTGGAAGTAAGGGAGATGGGGTATGAAGATATTTCTAGGAGTTGGAGACATACCCACTTTAGCTCAGTTCTGGGCATCTTTGAAATACCTATACAAACTTGTTCCTACATAGTAACTTGCGACTTTGAATGAGAATGTGCTTGCTTACAGCAACGTGCTATATGTTCTGAATGCCCGAATTGGGATTCTGTGTCAAAACTTTGTTAGGAATTATGAGATCCTTACTAGCTGGAAGTAAGGGAGATGGGGCATGAAGTTATTTCTAGGAGTTTGAGACATACCCACTTTAGCTCAGTTCTGGGCATCTTTGAAATACCTATAGAAATTTCTTCCTACATATTAACTTGCTACTTCGAATGAGAATGTGCTTGCTTAAAGCAACGTGCTACATGTACTGAATGCCCGAATTGGGAATCTGTGTCAAAACTTTGTTAGGAATTATGTGATCCTTACTAGCTGTAAGTAAGGGAGATGGGGCATGAAGTTATTTCTAGGAGTTGGAGACATACAACGTTTAGCTCAGTTCTGGGCATCTTTGAAATACCTATACAAACTTGTTCCTACATAGTAACTTGCAACTTTGAATGAGAATGTGCTTGCTTACAGCAACGTGCTATATGTTCTGAATGCCCGAATTGGGAATCTGTGTCAAAACTTTGTTAGGAATTATGTGATCCTTACTAGCTGGAAGTAATTGAGATGGGGTATGAAGATATTTCTAGGAGTTGGAGACATACCCACTTTAGCTCAGTTCTGGGCATCTTTGAAATACCTATACAAACTTGTTCCTACATAGTAACTTGCCACTTTGAATGAGAATGTGCTTGCTTACAGTAACTTGCTATATGTTCTGAATGCCCGAATAAGGAATCTGTGTCAAAACTTTGTTAGGAATTATGTGATCCTTACTAGCTGGAAGTAAGGGAGATGGGGCATGAAGTTATTTCTAGGAGTTGGAGACATACTCACTTTAGCTCAGTTCTGGGGATCTTTGAAATACCTATAGAAATTTCTTCCTACATATTAACTTACTACTTGGAAGGAAAATGTGCTTGCTTAAAGCAACGTGCTACATGTTCTGAATGCCCGAATTGGGAATCTGTGTCAAAACTTTGTTAGGAATTATGTGATCCTTACTAGCTGGAAGTATGGGAGATGGGGTATGAAGATATTTCTAGGAGTTGGAGACATACCCACTTTAGCTCAGTTCTGGGCATCTTTGAAATACCTATGCAAACTTGTTCCTACATAGTAAATTGCCACTTTAAATGAGAAGGTGCTTGCTTACAGCAACGTGCTGTATGTTCTGAATGCCCGAATTGGGAATCTGTGTCAAAACTTTGTTAGGAATTATGTGATCCTTACTAGCTGGAAGTAAGGGAGATGGGGCATGAAGTTATTTCTAGGAGTTGAAGAGAAACAACGTTTAGCTCAGTTCTGGGCATCTTTGAAATACCTATACAAACTTGTTCCTACATAGTAACTTGCAATTTTCAATGAGAATGTGGTAGCTTACAGCAACGTGCTATATGTTCTGAATGCCCGAATTGGGAATCTGTGTCAAAACTTTCTTTGAAATTATGTGATCCTTACTAGATGGAAGTAAGGGAGATGGGGCATGAAGTTATTTCTAGGAGTTGGAGACATACAACGTTTAGCTCAGTTCTGGGCATCTTTGAAATACCTATACAAACTTGCTCCTACATAGTAACTGGCAACTTTGTATGAGAATGTGCTTTGTTACAGCAACGTGCTATATGTTCTGAATGCCCGAATTGGGAATCTGTGTCAAAACCTTGTTAGGAATTATGTGATCCTTACTAGCTGGAAGTAAGGGAGATGGGGCATGAAGTTATTTCTAGGAGTTGGAGACATACCAAGTTTAGCTCAGTTCTGGGCATCTTTGAAATACCTATACAAACTTGTTCCTACATAGTATCTTGCAACTTTGAATGAGAATGTGCTTGCTTACAGCAACGTGCTATATGTTCTGAATGCCCGAATTGGGAATCTGTGTCAAAACTTTGTTAGGAATTATGTGATCCTTTCTAGCTGGAAGTGAGGGAGATGGGACATGAAGTTATTTCTAGGAGTTGGAGACATACCAAGTTTAGCTCAGTTCTGGGCATCTTTGAAATACCTATACAAACTTGTTCCTACATAGTAACTTGCCACTTTGAATGAGAATGTGCTTGCTTACAGCAACGTGCTATATGTTCTGAATGCCCGAATTGGGAATCTGTGTCAAAACATTGTTAGAAATTATGTGATCCTTACTAGCTGGAAGTGAGGGAGATGGGGCATGAAGTTATTTCTCGGAGTTGGAGACATACAACGTTTAGCTCAGTTCTGGGCATCTTTGAAATACCTATAAAAACTTGTTCCTACATAGTAACTTGGAACTTTGAATGAGAATGTGCTTGCTTACAGCAACGTGGTATATGTTCTGAATGCCCGAATTGGGAATCTGTGTCAAAACTTTGTTAGGAATTATGTGATCCTTACTAGCTGGAAGTAAGGGAGATGGGGCATGAAGTTATTTCTAGGAGTTTGGGACATACCAAGTTTAGCTCAGTTCTGGGCATCTTTGAAATACCTATACAAACTTGTTCCTACATAGTAACTTGCAACTTTGAATGAGAATGTGCTTGCTTACAGCAAAGTGCTATATGTTCTGAATGCCCGAATTGGGAATCTGTGTCAAAACTTTGTTAGGAACTATGTGATCCTTACTAGCTGGAAGTGAGGGAGATGGGGCATGAAGTTATTTCTAGGAGTTGGAGACATACCAAGTTTAGCTCAGTTCTGGGCATTTTTGAAATACCTATGCAAACTTGTTCCTACATAGTAACTTGCCACTATAAATGAGAATGTGCTTGCTTACAGCAACGTGCTATATGTTCTGAATGCCCGAATTGGGAATCTGTGTCAAAACTTTGTTAGGAATTATGTGATCCTTACTAGCTGGAAGTAAGGGAGATGGGGCATGAAGTTATTTCTAGGAGTTGAAGACAAACAACGTTTAGCTCAGTTCTGGGCATCTTTGAAATACCTATACAAACTTGTTCCTACATAGTAACTTGCAATTTTCAATGAGAATGTGCTTGCTTACAGCAACGTGCTATATGTTCTGAATGCCCGAATTGGGAATCTGTGTCAAAACTTTGTTAGGAATTATGTGATCCTTAATAGCTGGAAGTAAGGGAGATGGGGCATGAAGTTATTTCTAGGAGTTGGAGACTTACCAAGTTTAGCTCAGTTCTGGGCATCTTTGAAATACCTATACAAACTTGTTCCTACATAGTAACTTGCAACTTTGAATGAGAATGTGCTTGCTTACAGCAACATGCTATATGTTCTGAATGCCCGAATTGGGAATTTGTGTCAAATCTTTGTTAGGAATTATGTGATCCTTACTAGCTGGAAGTTAGGGAGTTGGGGCATGAAGTTATTTCTAGAGGTTGGACACATACCAAGTTTAGCTCGGTTCTGGGCATCTGTGAAATACCTATACAAACTTGTTCCTACATAGTAACTTGCAACTTTGAATGAGAATGTGCTTGCTAACAGCAACTTGCTATATGTTCTGAATGCCCGAATTGGGAATCTGTGTCAAAACTTTGTTAGGAATTATGTGAATCTTACTAGCTGGAAGTAAGGGAGATGGGGCATGAAGTTATTTCTAGGAGTTGGAGACATACCCACTTTACCTCAGTTCTGGGATCTTTAAAATACCTATACAAACTTGTTCCTACATAGTAACTTGCTACTTGGAATGAAAAAGTAGTTGCTTAAAGGAACGTGCCATATATTCTGAATGCCCGAATTGGGAATCTGTGTCAAAACTTTGTTAGGAATTATGTGATCCTTACCAGCTGGAAGTAAGGGAGATGGGGCATGAAGTTTTTTCTAGGAGATGGAGACATACCAAGTTTAGCTAAGTTCTGGGCATCTTTGAAATACCTATACAAACTTGTTCCTACATAGTAACTTGCAACTTTGAATGAGAATGTGCTTGCTTACAGCAACGTGCTATATGTTCTGAATGCCCGAATTGGGAATCTGTGTCAAATCTTTGTTAGGAATTATGTGAATCTTACTAGCTGGAAGTAAGCAGATGGGGCATGAAGTTTTTTCTAGGAGTTGGAGACATACCCACTTTACCTCAGTTCTGGGCATCTTTAAAATACCTGTACAAACTTGTTCCTACATAGTAACTTGCTACTTGGAATGAAAAAGAAGTTGCTTAAAGGAACATGCCATATATTCTGAATGCCCAAATTGGGAATCTGTGTCAAAACTTTGTTAGGAATTATGTGATCCTTACCAGCTGGAAGTAAGGAAGATGGGGCATGAAGTTATTTCTAGAGGTTGGACACATACCAAGTTTAGCTCGGTTCTGGGCATCTGTGAAATACCTATACAAACTTGTTCCTACATAGTAACTTGCAACTTTGAATGAGAATGTGCTTGCTAACAGCAACTTGCTATATGTTCTGAATGCCCGAATTCGGAATCTGTGTCAAAACTTTGTTAGGAATTATGTGAATCTTACTAGCTGGAAGTAAGGGAGATGGGGCATGAAGTTATTTCTAGGAGTTGTTGACATACCCACTTTACCTCAGTTCTGGGATCTTTAAAATACGTATACAAACTGGTTCCTACATAGTAACTTGCTACTTAGAATGAAAAAGTAGTTGCTTAAAGGAACGTGCCATATATTCTGAATGCCCGAATTGGGAATCTGTGTCAAAACTTTGTTAGGAATTATGTGATCCTTACCAGCTGGAAGTAAGGGAGATGGGGCATGAAGTTATTTCTAGGAGATGGAGACATACCAAGTTTAGCTCAGTTCTGGGCATCTTTGAAATACCTATACAAACTTGTTCCTACATAGTAACTTGCAACTTTGAATGAGAATGTGCTTGCTTACAGAAACGTGCTATATGTTCTGAATGCCCGAATTGGGAATCTGTGTCAAAACTTTGTTAGAAATTATGTGAATCTTACTAGCTGGAAGTAAGCAGATGGGGCATGAAGTTATTTCTAGGAGTTGGAGACATACCCACTATACCTCAGTTCTGGGCATCTTTAAAATACCTGTACAAACTTGTTCCTACATAGTAACTTGCTACTTGGAATGAAAAAGTAGTTGCTTAAAGGAACGTGCCATATACTCTGAATGCCCGAATTGGGAATCTGTGTCAAAACTTTGTTAGGAATTATGTGATCCTTACCAGCTGGAAGTAAGGAAGATGGGGCATGAATTTATTTCTAGGAGTTGGAAACATACCAAGTTTAGCTCAGTTCTGGGCATCTTTGAAATACCTATACAAACTTGTTCCTACATAGTAACTTGCAACTTTGAATGAGAATGTGCTTGCTTACAGCAACGTGCTATATGTTCTGAATGCCCAAATTGGGAATCTGTGTCAAAACTTTGTTAGGAATTATGTGATCCTTACTAGATGGAAGTAAGGGAGATGGGGCATGAAGTTATTTCTAGGAGTTGGAGACATACCCACTTTAGCTCAGTTCTGGGCATCTTTGAAATCCCTTACAAACTTGTTCCTACATAGTAACTTGCAACTTTGAATGAGAATGTGCTTGCTTACAGCAACGTGCTATATGTTCTGAATGCACGAATTGGTAATCTGTGTCAAAACTTTGTTAGGAATTATGTGATCCTTACTAGCTGGAAGTAAGGGAGATGGGGCATGAAGTTATTTCTAGGAGTTGGAGAAATACAACGTTTAGCTCAGTTCTGGGCATCTTTGAAATACCTATACAAACTTGTTCCTACATAGTAACTTGCAACTTTGAATGAGAATGTGCTTGCTTACAGCAACGTGCTATATGTTCTGAATGCCCGAATTGGGATTCTGTGTCAAAACTTTGTTAGGAATTATGTGATCCTTACTAGCTGGAAGTAAAGGAGATGGGGCATGAAGTTATTTCTAGGAGTTGGAGACATACCAAGTTTAGCTCAGTTCTGGGCATCTTTGAAATACCTATACAAACTTGTTCCTACATAGTAACTTGCAACTTTGAATGAGAATGTGCTTGCTTACAGCAACGTGCTATATATTCTGAATGCCCGAATTGGGAATCTGTGTCAAAACTTTGTTAGGAATTATGTGATCCTTACTAGCTGGAAGTAAGGGAGATGGGGTATGAAGATATTTCTAGGAGTTGGAGACATACCCACTTTAGCTCAGTTCTGGGCATCTTTGAAATACCTATACAAACTTGTTCCTACATAGTAACTTGCGACTTTGAATGAGAATGTGCTTGCTTACAGCAACGTGCTATATGTTCTGAATGCCCGAATTGGGATTCTGTGTCAAAACTTTGTTAGGAATTATGTGATCCTTACTAGCTGGAAGAAAGGGAGATGGGGCATGAAGTTATTTCTAGGTTTTGGAGACATACCAAGTTTAGCTCAGTTCTGGGCCTCTTTGAAATCCCTATACAAACTTGTTCCTACATAGTGACTTGCAACTTTGAATGAGAATGTGCTTGCTTACAGCAACGTGCTATATGTTCTGAATGCCCGAATTGGGAATCTGTGTCAAAACTTTCTTTGAAATTATGTGATCTTTACTAGCTGGAAGTAAGGGAGATGGGGCAGGAAGTTATTTCTAGGAGTTGGAGACATACCAAGTTTAGCTCAGTTCTGGGCATCTTTGAAAGTCCTATACAAACTTGTTCCTACATAGTAACTTGCAACTTTGAATGAGAATGTGCTTGCTTACAGCAACGTGCTATATGTTCTGAATGCCCGAATTGGGAATCTGTGTCAAATCTTTGTTAGGAATTATGTGAATCTTACTAGCTGGAAGTAAGGGAGATGGGGCATGAAGTTATTTCTAGGAGTTGGAGACTTACCAAGTTTAGCTCAGTTCTGGGCATCTTTGAAATACCTATACAAACTTGTTCCTACATAGTAACTTGCAACTTTGAATGAGAATGTGCTTGCTTACAGCAACATGCTATATGTTCTGAATGCCCGAATTGGGAATTTGTGTCAAATCTTTGTTAGGAATTATGTGATCCTTACTAGCTGGAAGTAAGGGAGTTGGGGCATGAAGTTATTTCTAGAGGTTGAACACATACCAAGTTTAGCTCGGTTCTGGGCATCTGTGAAATACCTATACAAACTTGTTCCTACATAGTAACTTGCAACTTTGAATGAGAATGTGCTTGCTAACAGCAACTTGCTATATGTTCTGAATGCCCGAATTAGGAATCTGTGTCAAAACTTTGTTAGGAATTATGTGAATCTTACTAGCTGGAAGTAAGGGAGATGGGGCATGAAGTTATTTCTAGGAGTTGGAGACATACCCACTTTACCTCAGTTCTGGGATCTTTAAAATACCTATACAAACTTGTTCCTACATAGTAACTTGCTACTTGGAATGAAAAAGTAGTTGCTTAAAGGAACGTGCCATATATTCTGAATGCCCGAATTGGGAATCTGTGTCAAAACTTTGTTAGGAATTATGTGATCCTTACCAGCTGGAAGTAAGGGAGATGGGGCATGAAGTTATTTCTAGGAGATGGAGACATACCAAGTTTAGCTCAGTTCTGGGCATCTTTGAAATACCTATACAAACTTGTTCCTACATAGTAACTTGCAACTTTGAATGAGAATGTGCTTGCTAACAGCAACTTGCTATATGTTCTGAATGCCCGAATTCGGAATCTGTGTCAAAACTTTGTTAGGAATTATGTGAATCTTACTAGCTGGAAGTAAGCAGATGGGGCATGAATTTATTTCTAGGAGTTGGAGACATACCCAATTTACCTCAGTTCTGGGCATCTTTAAAATACCTGTACAAACTTGTTCCTACATAGTAACTTGCTACTTGGAATGAAAAAGTAGTTGCTTAAAGGAACGTGCCATATATTCTGAATGCCCGAATTGGGAATCTGTGTCAAAACTTTGTGAGGAATTATGTGATCCTTACCAGCTGGAAGTAAGGAAGATGGGGCATGAAGTTATTTCTAGGAGTTGGAGACATACCAAGTTTAGCTCAGTTCTGGGCATCTTTGAAATACCTATACAAACTTGTTCCTACATAGTAACTTGCAACTTTGAATGAGAATGTGCTTGCTTACAGCAACGTGCTATATGTTCTGAATGCCCAAATTGGGAATCTGTGTCAAAACTTTGTTAGGAATTATGTGATCCTTACTAGATGGAAGTAAGGGAGATGGGGCATGAAGTTATTTCTAGGAGTTGGAGACATACCCACTTTAGCTCAGTTCTGGGCATCTTTGAAATCCCTTACAAACTTGTTCCTACATAGTAACTTGCAACTTTGAATGAGAATGTGCTTGCTTACAGCAACGTGCTATATGTTCTGAATGCACGAATTGGTAATCTGTGTCAAAACTTTGTTAGGAATTATGTGATCCTTACTAGCTGGAAGTAAGGGAGATGGGCCATGAAGTTATTTCTAGGAGTTGGAGAAATACAACGTTTAGCTCAGTTCTGGGCATCTTTGAAATACCTATACAAACTTGTTCCTACATAGTAACTTGCAACTTTGAATGAGAATGTGCTTGCTTACAGCAACGTGCTATATGTTCTGAATGCCCGAATTGGGATTCTGTGTCAAAACTTTGTTAGGAATTATGTGATCCTTACTAGCTGGAAGTAAAGGAGATGGGGCATGAAGTTATTTCTAGGAGTTGGAGACATACCAAGTTTAGCTCAGTTCTGGGCATCTTTGAAATACCTATACAAACTTGTTCCTACATAGTAACTTGCAACTTTGAATGAGAATGTGCTTGCTTACAGCAACGTGCTATATGTTCTGAATGCCCGAATTGGGAATCTGTGTCAAATCTTTGTTAGGAATTATGTGATCCTTACTAGCTGGAAGTAAGGGAGATGGGGTATGAAGATATTTCTAGGAGTTGGAGACATACCCACTTTAGCTCAGTTCTGGGCATCTTTGAAATACCTATACAAACTTGTTCCTACATAGTAACTTGCGACTTTGAATGAGAATGTGCTTGCTTACAGCAACGTGCTATATGTTCTGAATGCCCGAATTGGGATTCTGTGTCAAAACTTTGTTAGGAATTATGTGATCCTTACTAGCTGGAAGAAAGGGAGATGGGGCATGAAGTTATTTCTAGGTTTTGGAGACATACCAAGTTTAGCTCAGTTCTGGGCCTCTTTGAAATCCCTATACAAACTTGTTCCTACATAGTGACTTGCAACTTTGAATGAGAATGTGCTTGCTTACAGCAACGTGCTATATGTTCTGAATGCCCGAATTGGGAATCTGTGTCAAAACTTTCTTTGAAATTATGTGATCTTTACTAGCTGGAAGTAAGGGAGATGGGGCAGGAAGTTATTTCTAGGAGTTGGAGACATACCAAGTTTAGCTCAGTTCTGGGCATCTTTGAAAGTCCTATACAAACTTGTTCCTACATAGTAACTTGCAACTTTGAATGAGAATGTGCTTGCTTACAGCAACGTGCTATATGTTCTGAATGCCCGAATTGGGAATCTGTGTCAAATCTTTGTTAGGAATTATGTGAATCTTACTAGCTGGAAGTAAGGGAGATGGGGCATGAAGTTATTTCTAGGAGTTGGAGACTTACCAAGTTTAGCTCAGTTCTGGGCATCTTTGAAATACCTATACAAACTTGTTCCTACATAGTAACTTGCAACTTTGAATGAGAATGTGCTTGCTTACAGCAACATGCTATATGTTCTGAATGCCCGAATTGGGAATTTGTGTCAAATCTTTGTTAGGAATTATGTGATCCTTACTAGCTGGAAGTAAGGGAGTTGGGGCATGAAGTTATTTCTAGAGTTTGGACACATACCAAGTTTAGCTCGGTTCTGGGCATCTGTGAAATACCTATACAAACTTGTTCCTACATAGTAACTTGCAACTTTGAATGAGAATGTGCTTGCTAACAGCAACTTGCTATATGTTCTGAATGCCCGAATTGGGAATCTGTGTCAAAACTTTGTTAGGAATTATGTGATCCTTACCAGCTGGAAGTAAGGGAGATGGGGCATGAAGTTATTTCTAGGAGATGGAGACATACCAAGTTTAGCTCAGTTCTGGGCATCTTTGAAATACCTATACAAACTTGTTCCTACATAGTAACTTGCAACTTTGAATGAGAATGTGCTTGCTTACAGCAACGTGCTATATGTTCTGAATGCCCAAATTGGGAATCTGTGTCAAAACTTTGTTAGGAATTATGTGAATCTTACTAGCTGGAAGTAAGCAGATGGGGCATGAAGTTATTTCTAGGAGTTGGAGACATACCCACTTTACCTCAGTTCTGGGCATCTTTAAAATACCTGTACAAACTTGTTCCTACATAGTAACTTGCTACTTGGAATGAAAAAGTAGTTGCTTAAAGGAACGTGCCATATATTCTGAATGCCCGAATTGGGAATCTGTGTCAAAACTTTGTTAGGAATTATGTGATCCTTACCAGCTGGAAGTAAGGAAGATGGGGCATGAAGTTATTTCTAGGAGTTGGAGACATACCAAGTTTAGCTCAGTTCTGGGCATCTTTGAAATACCTATACAAACTTGTTCCTACATAGTAACTTGCAACTTTGAATGAGAATGTGCTTGCTTACAGCAACGTGCTATATGTTCTGAATGCCCGAATTGGGAATCTGTGTCAAAACTTTGTTAGGAATTATGTGATCCTTACTAGCTGGAAGTAAGGGAGTTGGGGCATGAAGTTATTTCTAGAGGTTGGACACATACCAAGTTTAGCTCGGTTCTGGGCATCTGTGAAATACCTATACAAACTTGTTTCTACATAGTAACTTGCAACTTTGAATGAGAATGTGCTTGCTAACAGCAACTTGCTATATGTTCTGAATGCGCGAATTCGGAATCTGTGTCAAAACTTTGTTAGGAATTATGTGAATCTTACTAGCTGGAAGTAAGCAGATGGGGCATGAATTTATTTCTAGGAGTTGGAGACATACCCACTTTACCTCAGTTCTGGGCATCTTTAAAATACCTGTACAAACTTGTTCCTACATAGTAACTTGCTACTTGGAATGAAAAAGTAGTTGCTTAAAGGAACGTGCCATATATTCTGAATGCCCGAATTGGGAATCTGTGTCAAAACTTTGTTAGGAATTATGTGATCCTTACCAGCTGGAAGTAAGGAACATGGGGCATGAAGTTATTTCTAGGAGTTGGAGACATACCAAGTTTAGCTCAGTTCTGGGCATCTTTGAAATACCTATACAAACTTGTTCCTACATAGTAACTTGCAACTTTGAATGAGAATGTGCTTGCTTACAGCAACGTGCTATATGTTCTGAATGCCCAAATTGGGAATCTGTGTCAAAACTTTGTTAGGAATTATGTGATCCTTACTAGATGGAAGTAAGGGAGATGAGGCATGAAGTTATTTCTAGGAGTTGGAGACATACCCAATTTAGCTCAGTTCTGGGCATCTTTGAAATCCCTTACAAACTTGTTCCTACATAGTAACTTGCAACTTTGAATGAGAATGTGCTTGCTTACAGCAACGTGCTATATGTTCTGAATGCACGAATTGGTAATCTGTGTCAAAACTTTGTTAGGAATTATGTGATCCTTACTAGCTGGAAGTAAGGGAGATGGGGCATGAAGTTATTTCTAGGAGTTGGAGAAATACAACGTTTAGCTCAGTTATGGGCATCTTTGAAATACCTATACAAACTTGTTCCTACATAGTAACTTGCTACTTGGAATGAAAAAGTAGTTGCTTAAAGGAACGTGCCATATATTCTGAATGCCCGAATTGGGAATCTGTGTCAAAACTTTGTTAGGAATTATGTGATCCTTACCAGCTGGAAGTAAGGAAGATGGGGCATGAAGTTATTTCTAGGAGTTGGAGACATACCAAGTTTAGCTCAGTTCTGGGCATCTTTGAAATACCTATACAAACTTGTTCCTACATAGTAACTTGCAACTTTGAATGAGAATGTGCTTGCTTACAGCAACGTGCTATATGTTCTGAATGCCCGAATTGGGAATCTGTGTCAAAACTTTGTTAGGAATTATGTGATCCTTACTAGCTGGAAGTAAGGGAGTTGGGGCATGAAGTTATTTCTAGAGGTTGGACACATACCAAGTTTAGCTCGGTTCTGGGCATCTGTGAAATACCTATACAAACTTGTTCCTACATAGTAACTTGCGACTTTGAATGAGAATGTGCTTGCTTACAGCAACGTGCTATATGTTCTGAATGTCCGAATTGGGATTCTGTGTCAAAACTTTGTTAGGAATTATGTGATCCTTACTAGCTGGAAGTAAGGGAGATGGGGCATGAAGTTATTTCTAGGAGTTGGAGACATACCCACTTTAGCTCAGTTCTGGGCATCTTTGAAATACCTATAGAAATTTCTTCCTACATATTAACTTGCTACTTGGAATGAGAATGTGCTTGCTTAAAGCAACGTGCTACATGTTCTGAATGCCCGAATTGGGAATCTGTGTCAAAACTTTGTTAGGAATTATGTGATCCTTACTAGCTGGAAGTAATGGAGATGGGGCATGAAGTTATTTCTAGGAGTTGAAGACAAACAACGTTTAGCTCAGTTCTGGGCATCTTTGAAATACCTATACAAACTTGTTCCTACATAGTAACTTGCCACTTTGAATGAGAATGTGCTTGCTTACAGTAACGTGCTATATGTTCTGAATGCCCGAATTGGCAATCTGTGTCAAAACTTTCTTTGAAATTATGTGATCCTTACTAGATGGAAGTAAGGGAGATGGGGCATGAAGTTATTTCTAGGAGTTGGAGACATACAACGTTTAGCTCAGTTCTGGGCATCTTTGAAATACCTATACAAACTTGCTCCTACATAGTAACTGGCAACTTTGTATGAGAATGTGCTTTGTTACAGCAACGTGCTATATGTTCTGAATGCCCGAATTGGGAATCTGTGTCAAAACCTTGTTAGGAATTATGTGATCCTTACTAGCTGGAAGTAAGGGAAATGGGGCATGAAGTTATTTCTAGGAGTTGAAGACATACCAAGTTTAGCTCAGTTCTGGGCATCTTTGAAATACCTATACAAACTTGTTCCTACATAGTAACTTGCAACTTTGAATGAGAATGTGCTTGCTTACAGCAACGTGCTATATGTTCTGAATGCCCGAATTGGGAATCTGTGTCAAAACTTTGTTAGGAATTATGTGATCCTTTCTAGCTGGAAGTGAGGGAGATGGGGCATGAAGTTATTTCTAGGAGTTGGAGACATACCAAGTTTAGCTCAGTTCTGGGCATCTTTGAAATACCTATACAAACTTGTTCCTACATAGTAACTTGCCACTTTGAATGAGAATGTGCTTGCTTACAGCAACGTGCTATATGTTCTGAATGCCCGAATTGGGAATCTGTGTCAAAACTTTGTTAGAAATTATGTGATCCTTACTAGCTGGAAGTGAGGGAGATGGGGCATGAAGTTATTTCTCGGAGTTGGAGACATACAACGTTTAGCTCAGTTCTGGGCATCTTTGAAATACCTATAAAAACTTGTTCCTACATAGTAACTTGCAACTTTGAATGAGAATGTGCTTGCTTACAGCAACGTGCTATATGTTCTGAATGCCCGAATTGGGAATCTGTGTCAAAACTTTGTTAGGAATTATGTGATCCTTACTAGCTGGAAGTAAGGGAGATGGGGCATGAAGTTATTTCTAGGAGTTGGGGACATACCAAGTTTAGCTCAGTTCTGGGCATCTTTGAAATACCTATACAAACTTGTTCCTACATAGTAACTTGCAACTTTGAATGAGAATGTGCTTGCTTACAGCAACGTGCTATATGTTCTGAAGGCCCGAATTGGGAATCTGTGTCAAAACTTTTTTAGGAACTATGTGATCCTTACTAGCTGGAAGTGAGGGAGATGGGGCATGAAGTTATTTCTAGGAGTTGGAGACATACCAAGTTTAGCTCAGTTCTGGGCATCTTTGAAATACCTATGCAAACTTGTTCCTACATAGTAACTTGCCACTTTAAATGAGAATGTGCTTGCTTACAGCAACGTGCTATATGTTCTGAATGCCCGAATTGGGAATCTGTGTCAAAACTTTGTTAGGAATTATGTGATCCTTACTAGCTGGAAGTAAGGGAGATGGGGCATGAAGTTATTTCTAGGAGTTGAAGACAGACAAAGTTTAGCTCAGTTCTGGGCATCTTTGAAATACCTATACAAACTTGTTCCTACATAGTAACTTGCAATTTTCAATGAGAATGTGCTTGCTTACAGCAACCTGCTATATGTTCTGAATGCCCGAATTGGGAATCTGTGTCAAAACTTTGTTAGGAATTATGTGATCCTTACTAGCTGGAAGTAAGGGAGATGGGGCATGAAGTTATTTCTAGGAGTTGGAGACATACAACGTTTAGCTCAGTTCTGGGCATCTTTGAAATACCTATACAAACTTGTTCCTACATAGTAACTTGCAACTTTGAATGAGAATGTGCTTGCTTACAGCAACGTGCTACATGTTCTGAATGCCCGAATTTGGAATCTGTTTCAAAAATTGTGTTAGGAATTATGTGATCCTTACTAGCTGGAAGAAAGGGAGATGGGGCATGAAGTTATTTCTAGGTTTTGGAGACATACCAAGTTTAGCTCAGTTCTGGGCATCTTTGAAATACCTATACAAACTTGTTCCTACATAGTAACTTGCAACTTTGAATGAGAATGTGCTTGCTTACAGCAACTTGCTATATGTTCTGAATGCCCGAATTGGGAATCTGTGTCAAAACTTTCTTTGAAATTATGTGATCTTTACTAGCTGGAAGTAAGGGAGATGGGGCATGAAGTTATTTCTAGGAGTTGGAGACATACAACGTTTAGCTCAGTTCTGGGCATCTTTGAAATACCTATACAAACTTGTTCCTACATAGTAACTTGCAACTTTGAATGAAAATGTGCTTGCTTACAGAAACGTGCTATATGTTCTGAATGCCCGAATTGGGATTCTGTGTCAAAACTTTGTTAGGAATTATGTGATCCTTACTAGCTGGAAGTAATTGAGATGGGGTATGAAGATATTTCTAGGAGTTGGAGACATACCCACTTTAGCTCAGTTCTGGGCATCTTTGAAATACCTATACAAACTTGTTCCTACATAGTAACTTGCCACTTTGAATGAGAATGTTCTTGCTTACAGTAACGTGCTATATGTTCTGAATGCCCGAATTGGGAATCTGTGTCAAAACTTTGTTAGGAATTATGTGATCCTTACTAGCTGGAAGTAAGGGAGATGGGGCATGAAGTTATTTCTAGGAGTTGGAGACATACTCACTTTAGCTCAGTTCTGGGGATCTTTGAAATACCTATAGAAATTTCTTCCTACATATTAACTTACTACTTGGAAGGAGAATGTGCTTGCTTAAAGCAACGTGCTACATGTTCTGAATGCCCGAATTGGGAATCTGTGTCAAAACTTTGTTAGGAATTATGTGATCCTTACTAGCTTGAAGTATGGGAGATGGGGTATGAAGATATTTCTAGGAGTTGGAGACATACCCACTTTAGCTCAGTTCTGGGCATCTTTGAAATACCTATGCAAACTTGTTCCTACATAGTAACTTGCCACTTTAAATGAGAAGGTGCTTGCTTACAGCAACGTGCTATATGTTCTGAATGCCCGAATTGGGAATCTGTGTCAAAACTTTGTTAGGAATTATGTGATCCTTACTAGCTGGAAGTAAGGGAGATGGGGCATGAAGTTATTTCTAGGAGTTGAAGACAAACAACGTTTAGCTCAGGTCTGGGCATCTTTGAAATACCTATACAAACTTGTTCCTACATAGTAACTTGCAATTTTCAATGAGAATGTGGTAGCTTACAGCAACGTGCTATATGTTCTGAATTCCCGAATTGGGAATCTGTGTCAAAACTTTCTTTGAAATTATGTGATCCTTACTAGATGGAAGTAAGGGAGATGGGGCAGGAAGTTATTTCTAGGAGTTGGAGACATACAACGTTTAGCTCAGTTCTGGGCATCTTTGAAATACCTATACAAACTTGTTCCTACATAGTAACTTGCAACTTTGAATGAGAATGTGCTTGCTTACAGCAACGTGCTACATGTTCTGAATGCCCGAATTTGGAATCTGTTTCAAAAATTTTGTTAGGAATTATGTGATCCTTACTAGCTGGAAGAAAGGGAGATGGGGCATGAAGTTATTTCTAGGTTTTGGAGACATACCAAGTTTAGCTCAGTTCTGGGCATCTTTGAAATCCCTATACAAACTTGTTCCTACTTAGTAACTTGCAACTTTAAATGAGAAGGTGCTTGCTTACAGCAACGTGCTATATGTTCTGAATGCCCGAATTGGGAATCTGTGTCAAATCTTTGTTAGGAATTATGTGAATCTTACTAGCTGGAAGTAAGGGAGATGGGGCATGAAGTTATTTCTAGGAGTTGGAGACTTACCAAGTTTAGCTCAGTTCTGGGCATCTTTGAAATACCTATACAAACTTGTTCCTACATAGTAACTTGCAACTTTGAATGAGAATGTGCTTGCTTACAGCAACATGCTATATGTTCTGAATGCCCGAATTGGGAATTTGTGTCAAATCTTTGTTAGGTATTATGTGATCCTTACTAGCTGGAAGTTAGGGAGTTGGGGCATGAAGTTATTTCTAGAGGTTGGACACATACCAAGTTTAGCTCGGTTCTGGGCATCTGTGAAATACCTATACAAACTTGTTCCTACATAGTAACTTGCAACTTTGAATGAGAATGTGCTTGCTAACAGCAACTTGCTATATGTTCTGAATGCCCGAATTGGGAATCTGTGTCAAAACTTTGTTAGGAATTATGTGAATCTTACTAGCTGGAAGTAAGGGAGATGGGGCATGAAGTTATTTCTAGGAGTTGGAGACATACCCACTTTACCTCAGTTCTGGGATCTTTAAAATACCTATACAAACTTTTCCTACATAGTAACTTGCTACTTGGAATGAAAAAGTAGTTGCTTAAAGGAACGTGCCATATATTCTGAATGCCCGAATTGGGAATCTGTGTCAAAACTTTGTTAGGAATTATGTGATCCTTACCAGCTGGAAGTAAGGGAGATGGGGCATGAAGTTATTTCTAGGAGATGGAGACATACCAAGTTTAGCTCAGTTCTGGGCATCTTTGAAATACCTATACAAACTTGTTCCTACATAGTAACTTGCCACTTTGAATGAGAATGTGCTTGCTTACAGCAACGTGCCATATGTTCTGAATGCCCGAATTGGGAATCTGTGTCAAAACTTTGTTAGGAATTATGTGATCCTTACTAGCTGGAAGTAAGGGAGATGGGGCATGAAGTTATTTCTAGGAGTTGGAGACATACCCACTTTAGCTCAGTTCTGGGCATCTTTGAAATACCTATACAAACTTGTTCCTACATAGTAACTTGCGACTTTGAATGAGAATGTGCTTGCTTACAGCAACGTGCTATATGTTCTGAATGCCCGAATTGGGATTCTGTGTCAAAACTTTGTTAGGAATTATGTGATCCTTACTAGCTGGAAGTAAGGGAGATGGGGCATGAAGTTATTTCTAGGAGTTGGAGACATACCCACTTTAGCTCAGTTCTGGGCATCTTTGAAATACCTATAGAAATTTCTTCCTACATATTAACTTGCTACATGGAATGAGAATGTGCTTGCTTAAAGCAACGTGCTACATGTTCTGAATGCCCGAATTGGGAATCTGTGTCAAAACTTTGTTAGGAATTATGTGATCCTTACTAGCTGGAAGTAAGGGAGATGGGGCATGAAGTTATTTCTAGGAGTTGGAGACATACAACGTTTAGCTCAGTTCTGGGCATCTTTGAAATACCTATACAAACTTGTTCCTACATAGTAACTTGCAACTTTGAATGAAAATGTGCTTGCTTACAGCAACGTGCTATATGTTCTGAATGCCCGAATTGGGAATCTGTGTCAAAACTTTGTTAGGAATTATGTGATCCTTACTGGCTGGAAGTAATTGAGATGGGGTATGAAGATATTTCTAGTAGTTGGAGACATACCCACTTTAGCTCAGTTCTGGGCATCTTTGAAATACCTATACAAACTTGTTCCTACATAGTAACTTGCCACTTTGAATGAGAATGTGCTTGCTTACAGTAACGTGCTATATGTTCTGAATGCCCGAAATGGGAATCTGTGTCAAAACTTTGTTAGGAATTATGTGATCCTTACTAGCTGGAAGTAAGGGAGATGGGGCATGAAGTTATTTCTAGGAGTTGGAGACATACTCACTTTAGCTCAGTTCTGGGGATCTTTGAAATACCTATAGAAATTTCTTCCTACATATTAACTTACTACTTGGAAGGAGAATGTGCTTGCTTAAAGCAACGTGCTACATGTTCTGAATGCCCGAATTGGGAATCTGTGTCAAAACTTTGTTAGGAATTATGTGATCCTTACTAGCTGGAAGTATGGGAGATGGGGTATGAAGATATTTCTAGGAGTTGGAGACATACCCACTTTAGCTCAGTTCTGGGCATCTTTGAAATACCTATGCAAACTTGTTCCTACATAGTAACTTGCCACTTTAAATGAGAAGGTGCTTGCTTACAGCAACGTGCTATATGTTCTGAATGCCCGAATTGGGAATCTGTGTCAAAACTCTGTTAGGAATTATGTGATCCTTACTAGCTGGAAGTAAGGGAGATGGGGCATGAAGTTATTTCTAGGAGTTGAAGACAAACAACGTTTAGCTCAGTTCTGGGCATCTTTGAAATACCTATACAAACTTGTTACTACATAGTAACTTGCAATTTTCAATGAGAATGTGGTAGCTTACAGCAACGTGCTATATGTTCTGAATGCCCGAATTGGGAATCTGTGTCAAAACTTTCTTTGAAATTATGTGATCCTTACCAGATGGAAGTAAGGGAGATGGGGCATGAAGTTATTTCTAGGAGTTGGAGACATACAACGTTTAGCTCAGTTCTGGGCATCTTTGAAATACCTATACAAACTTGATCCTACATAGTAACTGGCAACATTGTATGAGAATGTGCTTTGTTACAGCAACGTGCTATATGCTCTGAATGCCCGAATTGGGAATCTGTGTCAAAACTTTGTTAGGAATTATGTGATCCTTTCTAGCTGGAAGTGAGGGAGATGGGGCATGAAGTTATTTCTAGGAGTTGGAGACATACCAAGTTTAGCTCCGTTCTGGGCATCTTTGAAATACCTATACAAACTTGTTCCTACATAGTAACTTGCCACTTTGAATGAGAATGTGCTTGCTTACAGCAACGTGCTATATGTTCTGAATGCCCGAATTGGGAATCTGTGTCAAAACTTTGTTAGAAATTATGTGATCCTTACTAGCTTGAAGTGAGGGAGATGGGGCATGAAGTTATTTCTCGGAGTTGGAGACATACAACGTTTAGCTCAGTTCTGGGCATCTTTGAAATACCTATACAAACTTGTTCCTACATAGTAACTTGCAACTTTCAATGAGAATGTGCTTGCTTACAGCAACGTGCTATATGTTCTGAAGGCCCGAATTGGGAATCTGTGTCAAAACTTTGTTAGGAACTATGTGATCCTTACTAGCTGGAAGTGAGGGAGATGGGGCATGAAGTTATTTCTAGGAGTTGGAGACATACCAAGTTTAGCTCAGTTCTGGGCATCTTTGAAATACTTATGCAAACTTGTTCCTACATAGTAACTTGCCACTTTGAATGAGAATGTGCTTGCTTACAGCAATGTGCTATATGTTCTGAATGCCCGAATTGGGAATCTGTGTCAAAAGTTTGTTAGGAATTATGTGATCCTTACTAGCTGGATTTAAGGGAGATGGGGCATGAAGTTATTTCTAGGAGTTGGAGACATACAACGTTTAGCTCAGTTCTGGGCATCTTTGAAATACCTATAGAAACTTCTTCCTACACAGTAACTTGCAACTTTGAATGAGAATGTGCTTGCTTACAGCAACGTGCTATATGTTCTGAATGCCCGAATTGGGAATTTGTGTCAAAACTTTGTTAGGAATTATGTGATCCTTACTAGCTGGAAGTAAGGGAGATGGGGCATGAAGTTATTCTAGGAGTTGGTGACATACAACGTTTAGCTCAATTCTGGGCATCTTTGAAAGTCCTATACAAACTTGTTCCTACATAGTAACTTGCAACTTTGAATGAGAATGTGCTTGCTTACAGCAACGTGCTACATGTTCTGAATGCCCGAATTGGGAATCTGTTTCAAAAATTTTTTTAGGAATTATGTGATCCTTACTAGCTGGAAGTAAGTGAGATGGGGCATGAAGTTATTTCTAGGAGTTGGAGACAAACAACGTTTAGCTCAGGTCTGGGCATCTTTGAAATACCTATACAAACTTGTTCCTACATAGTAACTTGCAATTTTCAATGAGAATGTGGTAGCTTACAGCAACGTGCTATATGTTCTGAATTCCCGAATTGGGAATCTGTGTCAAAACTTTCTTTGAAATTATGTGATCCTTACTAGATGGAAGTAAGGGAGATGGGGCAGGAAGTTATTTCTAGGAGTTGGAGACATACAACGTTTAGCTCAGTTCTGGGCATCTTTGAAATACCTATACAAACTTGCTCCTACATAGTAACTGGCAACTTTGTATGAGAATGTGCTTTCTTACAGCAACGTGCTATATGTTCTGAATGCCCGAATTGGGAATCTGTGTCAAAACCTTGTTAGGAATTATGTGATCCTTACTAGCTGGAAGTAAGGGAGATGGGGCATGAAGTTATTTCTAGGAGTTGGAGACATACCAAGTTTAGCTCAGTTCTGGGCATCTTTGAAATACCTATACAAACTTGTTCCTACATAGTAACTTGCAACTTTGAATGAGAATGTGCTTGCTTACAGCAACGTGCTATATGTTCTGAATGCCCGAATTGGGAATCTGTGTCAAAACTTTGTTAGGAATTATGTGATCCTTTCTAGCTGGAAGTGAGGGAGATGGGGCATGTAGTTATTTCTAGGAGTTGGAGACATACCAAGTTTAGCTCAGCTCTGGGCATCTTTGAAATACCTATACAAACTTGTTCCTACATAGTAACTTGCCACTTTGAATGAGAATGTGCTTGCTTCCAGCAACGTGCTATATGTTCTGAATGCCCGAATTGGGAATCTGTGTCAAAACTTTGTTAGAAATTATGTGATCCTTACTAGCTGGAAGTGAGGGAGATGGGGCATGAAGTTATTTCTCGGAGTTGGAGACATACAACGTTTAGCTCAGTTCTGGGCATCTTTGAAATACCTATAAAAACTTGTTCCTACATAGTAACTTGCAACTTTGAATGAGAATGTGCTTGCTTACAGCAACGTGGTATATGTTCTGAATGCCCGAATTGGGAATCTGTGTCAAAACTTTGTTAGGAATTATGTGATCCTTACTAGCTGGAAGTAAGGGAGATGGGGCATGAAGTTATTTCTAGGAGTTGGGGACATACCAAGTTTAGCTCAGTTTTGGGCATCTTTGAAATACCTATACAAACTTGTTCCTACATAGTAACTTGCAACTTTGAATGAGAATGTGCTTGCTTACAGCAACGTGCTACATGTTCTGAATGCCCGAATTGGGAATCTGTGTCAAAACTTTGTTAGGAATTATGTGATCCTTACTAGCTGGAAGTAAGGGAGATGGGGCATGAAGTTATTTCTAGGAGTTGAAGACAGACAACGTTTAGCTCAGTTCTGGGCATCTTTGAAATACCTATACAAACTTGTTCCTACATAGTAACTTGCAACATTGAATGACAATGTGCTTGCTTACAGCAATGTGCTATATGTTCTGAATGTCCGAATTGGGAATCTGTGTTAAAACTTGTTAGGAATTATGTGATCCTTACTAGATGGAAGTAAGGGAGATGGGGTGTGAAGATATTTCTAGGAGTTGGAGACATACCCACTTTACCTCAGTTCTGGGCATCTTTGAAATACCTATACAAACTTGTTCCTACATAGTAACTTGCCACTTTGAATGAGAATGTGCTTGCTTGCCGAACGTGCTATATGTTCTGAATGCCCGAATTGGGAATCTGTGTTAAAACTTGTTAGGAATTATGTGATCCTTACTAGCTGGAAGTAAGTGAGATGGGGCATGAAGATATTTCTAGGAGTTGGAGACATACCAAGTTTAGCTCAGTTATGGGTATCTTTGAAATACCTATAAAAACTTGTTCCTACATAGTAACTTGAAACTTTGAATGAGAATGTGCTTTCTTACAGCAACGTGCTATATGTTCTGAATGCCCGAATTGGGAATCTGTGTCAAAACTTTGTTAGAAATTATGTGATCCTTACTAGCTGGAAGTAAGGGAGATGGGGCATGAAGTTATTTCTAGGAGTTGGAGACATACAACGTTTAGCTCAGTTCTGGGCATCTTTGAAATACATATACAAACTAGTTCCTACATAGTAACTTGCAACTTTGAATGAGAATGTGCTTGCTTACAGCAACGTGCTAAATGTTCTGAATGCCCGAATTGGGAATCTGTGTCAAAAATTTTGTTAGGAATTATGTGATCCTTACTAGCTGGAAGTAAGGGAGATGGGGCATGAAGTTATTTCTAGGAGTTGGAGAAATACCAAGTTTAGTTCAGTTCTGGGCATCTTTGAAATACCTATACAAACTTGTTCCTACATAGTAACTTGCAACTTTGAATGAGAATGTGCTTACTTACAGCAACGTGCTATATGTTCTGAAGGCCCGAATTGGGAATCTGTGTCAAAACTTTGTTAGAAATTATATGATCCTTACTAGATGGAAGTAAGGGAGATGGGGCATGAAGTTATTTCTAGGAGTTGGAGACATACAACGTTTAGCTCAGTTCTGGGCATCTTTGAAATACCTATACAAACTTGTTCTTACACAGTAACTTGCAACTTTGAATGAGAATGTGCTTGCTTACAGCAATGTGCTATATGATCTGAATGCCCGAATTGGGAATCTGTGTCAAAAATTTTGTTAGGAATTATGAGATCCTTACTAGCTGGAAGTAAGGGAGATGGGGCATGAAGTTATTTCTAGGAGTTGGAGACATACCAAGTTTAGCTCCGTTCTGGGCATCTTTGAAATACCTATACAAACTTGTTCCTACATATTATCTTGCAGCTTTGAATGAAAATGTGCTTGCTTACAGCAACTTGCTATATGTTCTGAATGCCCGAATTGGGAATCTGTGTCAAAACTTTGTTAGAAATTATGTGATCCTTACTAGCTGGAATTAAGGGAGATTGGGCATGAAGTTGTTTCTAGGAGTTGGAGACATACAACGTTAACTCAGTTCTGGGCATCTTTGAATTACCTATACAAACTTGTTCCTACATAGTAACTTGCAACTTTGAATGAGAATGTGCTTGCTTACAGCAACGTGCTATATGTTCTGAATGCCCGAATTGGGAATCTGTGTCAAAACTTTGTTAGGAATTATGTGATCCTTACTAGCTGGAAGTAAGGGAGATGGGGCATGAAGTTATTTCTAGGAGTTGAAGACAAACAACGTTTAGCTCAGTTCTGGGCATCTTTGAAATACCTATACAAACTTGTTCCTACATAGTAACTTGCAATTTTCAATGAGAATGTGCTTGCTTACAGCAACGTGCTTTATGTTCTGAATGCCCGAATTGGGAATCTGTGTCAAAACTTTGTTAGGAATTATGTGATCCTTACTAGCTGGAAGTAAGGGAGATGGGGCATGAAGTTATTTCTAGGAGTTGGAGACATACAACGTTTAGCTCAGTTCTGGGCATCTTTGAAATACCTATACAAACTTGTTCCTACATAGTAACTTGCAACTTTGAATGAGAATGTGCTTGCTTACAGCAACGTGCTACATGTTCTGAATGCCCGAATTTGGAATCTGTTTCAAAAATTTTGTTAGGAATTATGTGATCCTTACTAGCTGGAAGAAAGGGAGATGGGGCATGAAGTTATTTCTAGGTTTTGGAGACATACCAAGTTTAGCTCAGTTCTGGGCATCTTTGAAATCCCTATACAAACTTGTTCCTACTTAGTAACTTGCAACTTTGAATGAGAATGTGCTTGCTTACAGCAACGTGCTATATGTTCTGAATGCCCGAATTGGGAATCTGTGTCAAAACTTTCTTTGAAATTATGTGATCTTTACTAGCTGGAAGTAAGGGAGATGGGGCAGGAAGTTATTTCTAGGAGTTGGAGACATACCAAGTTTAGCTCAGTTCTGGGCATCTTTGAAAGTCCTATACAAACTTGTTCCTACATAGTAACTTGCAACTTTGAATGAGAATGTGCTTGCTTACAGCAACGTGCTATATGTTCTGAATGCCCGAATTGGGAATCTGTGTCAAATCTTTGTTAGGAATTATGTGAATCTTACTAGCTGGAAGTAAGGGAGATGGGGCATGAAGTTATTTCTAGGAGTTGGAGACTTACCAAGTTTAGCTCAGTTCTGGGCATCTTTGAAATACCTATACAAACTTGTTCCTACATAGTAACTTGCAACTTTGAATGAGAATGTGCTTGCTTACAGCAACATGCTATATGTTCTGAATGCCCGAATTGGGAATTTGTGTCAAATCTTTGTTAGGAATTATGTGATCCTTACTAGCTGGAAGTTAGGGAGTTGGGGCATGAAGTTATTTCTAGAGGTTGGACACATACCAAGTTTAGCTCGGTTCTGGGCATCTGTGAAATACCTATACAAACTTGTTCCTACATAGTAACTTGCAACTTTGAATGAGAATGTGCTTGCTAACAGCAACTTGCTATATGTTCTGAATGCCCGAATTGGGAATCTGTGTCAAAACTTTGTTAGGAATTATGTGAATCTTACTAGCTGGAAGTAAGGGAGATGGGGCATGAAGTTATTTCTAGGAGTTGGAGACATACCCACTTTACCTCAGTTCTGGGATCTTTAAAATACCTATACAAACTTTTCCTACATAGTAACTTGCTACTTGGAATGAAAAAGTAGTTGCTTAAAGGAACGTGCCATATATTCTGAATGCCCGAATTGGGAATCTGTGTCAAAACTTTGTTAGGAATTATGTGATCCTTACCAGCTGGAAGTAAGGGAGATGGGGCATGAAGTTATTTCTAGGAGATGGAGACATACCAAGTTTAGCTCAGTTCTGGGCATCTTTGAAATACCTATACAAACTTGTTCCTACATAGTAACTTGCCACTTTGAATGAGAATGTGCTTGCTTACAGCAACGTGCCATATGTTCTGAATGCCCGAATTGGGAATCTGTGTCAAAACTTTGTTAGGAATTATGTGATCCTTACTAGCTGGAAGTAAGGGAGATGGGGCATGAAGTTATTTCTAGGAGTTGGAGACATACCCACTTTAGCTCAGTTCTGGGCATCTTTGAAATACCTATACAAACTTGTTCCTACATAGTAACTTGCGACTTTGAATGAGAATGTGCTTGCTTACAGCAACGTGCTATATGTTCTGAATGCCCGAATTGGGATTCTGTGTCAAAACTTTGTTAGGAATTATGTGATCCTTACTAGCTGGAAGTAAGGGAGATGGGGCATGAAGTTATTTCTAGGAGTTGGAGACATACCCACTTTAGCTCAGTTCTGGGCATCTTTGAAATACCTATAGAAATTTCTTCCTACATATTAACTTGCTACATGGAATGAGAATGTGCTTGCTTAAAGCAACGTGCTACATGTTCTGAATGCCCGAATTGGGAATCTGTGTCAAAACTTTGTTAGGAATTATGTGATCCTTACTAGCTGGAAGTAAGGGAGATGGGGCATGAAGTTATTTCTAGGAGTTGGAGACATACAACGTTTAGCTCAGTTCTGGGCATCTTTGAAATACCTATACAAACTTGTTCCTACATAGTAACTTGCAACTTTGAATGAAAATGTGCTTGCTTACAGCAACGTGCTATATGTTCTGAATGCCCGAATTGGGAATCTGTGTCAAAACTTTGTTAGGAATTATGTGATCCTTACTGGCTGGAAGTAATTGAGATGGGGTATGAAGATATTTCTAGGAGTTGGAGACATACCCACTTTAGCTCAGTTCTGGGCATCTTTGAAATACCTATACAAACTTGTTCCTACATAGTAACTTGCCACTTTGAATGAGAATGTGCTTGCTTACAGTAACGTGCTATATGTTCTGAATGCCCGAAATGGGAATCTGTGTCAAAACTTTGTTAGGAATTATGTGATCCTTACTAGCTGGAAGTAAGGGAGATGGGGCATGAAGTTATTTCTAGGAGTTGGAGACATACTCACTTTAGCTCAGTTCTGGGGATCTTTGAAATACCTATAGAAATTTCTTCCTACATATTAACTTACTACTTGGAAGGAGAATGTGCTTGCTTAAAGCAACGTGCTACATGTTCTGAATGCCCGAATTGGGAATCTGTGTCAAAACTTTGTTAGGAATTATGTGATCCTTACTAGCTGGAAGTATGGGAGATGGGGTATGAAGATATTTCTAGGAGTTGGAGACATACCCACTTTAGCTCAGTTCTGGGCATCTTTGAAATACCTATGCAAACTTGTTCCTACATAGTAACTTGCCACTTTAAATGAGAAGGTGCTTGCTTACAGCAACGTGCTATATGTTCTGAATGCCCGAATTGGGAATCTGTGTCAAAACTCTGTTAGGAATTATGTGATCCTTACTAGCTGGAAGTAAGGGAGATGGGGCATGAAGTTATTTCTAGGAGTTGAAGACAAACAACGTTTAGCTCAGTTCTGGGCATCTTTGAAATACCTATACAAACTTGTACCTACATAGTAACTTGCAATTTTCAATGAGAATGTGGTAGCTTACAGCAACGTGCTATATGTTCTGAATGCCCGAATTGGGAATCTGTGTCAAAACTTTCTTTGAAATTATGTGATCCTTACCAGATGGAAGTAAGGGAGATGGGGCATGAATTTATTTCTAGGAGTTGGAGACATACAACGTTTAGCTCAGTTCTGGGCATCTTTGAAATACCTATACAAACTTGATCCTACATAGTAACTGGCAACATTGTATGAGAATGTGCTTTGTTACAGCAACGTGCTATATGCTCTGAATGCCCGAATTGGGAATCTGTGTCAAAACTTTGTTAGGAATTATGTGATCCTTTCTAGCTGGAAGTGAGGGAGATGGGGCATGAAGTTATTTCTAGGAGTTGGAGACATACCAAGTTTAGCTCAGTTCTGGGCATCTTTGAAATACCTATACAAACTTGTTCCTACATAGTAACTTGCCACTTTGAATGAGAATGTGCTTGCTTACAGCAACGTGCTATATGTTCTGAATGCCCGAATTGGGAATCTGTGTCAAAACTTTGTTAGAAATTATGTGATCCTTACTAGCTTGAAGTGAGGGAGATGGGGCATGAAGTTATTTCTCGGAGTTGGAGACATACAACGTTTAGCTCAGTTCTGGGCATCTTTGAAATACCTATAAAAACTTGTTCCTACATAGTAACTTGCAACTTTGAATGAGAATGTGCTTGCTTACAGCAACGTGGTATATGTTCTGAATGCCCGAATTGGGAATCTGTGTCAAAACTTTGGTAGGAATTATGTGATCCTTACTAGCTGGAAGTAAGGGAGATGGGGCATGAAGTTATTTCTAGGAGTTGGGGACATACCAAGTTTAGCTCAGTTCTGGGCATCTTTGAAATACCTATACAAACTTGTTCCTACATAGTAACTTGCAACTTTCAATGAGAATGTGCTTGCTTACAGCAACGTGCTATATGTTCTGAAGGCCCGAATTGGGAATCTGTGTCAAAACTTTGTTAGGAACTATGTGATCCTTACTAGCTGGAAGTGAGGGAGATGGGGCATGAAGTTATTTCTAGGAGTTGGAGACATACCAAGTTTAGCTCAGTTCTGGGCATCTTTGAAATACTTATGCAAACTTGTTCCTACATAGTAACTTGCCACTTTGAATGAGAATGTGCTTGCTTACAGCAACGTGCTATATGTTCTGAATGCCCGAATTGGGAATCTGTGTCAAAAGTTTGTTAGGAATTATGTGATCCTTACTAGCTGGATTTAAGGGAGATGGGGCATGAAGTTATTTCTAGGAGTTGGAGACATACAACGTTTAGCTCAGTTCTGGGCATCTTTGAAATACCTATAGAAACTTCTTCCTACACAGTAACTTGCAACTTTGAATGAGAATGTGCTTGCTTACAGCAACGTGCTATATGTTCTGAATGTCCGAATTGGGAATTTGTGTCAAAACTTTGTTAGGAATTATGTGATCCTTACTAGCTGGAAGTAAGGGAGATGGGGCATGAAGTTATTTCTAGGAGTTGGTGACATACAACGTTTAGCTCAATTCTGGGCATCTTTGAAAGTCCTATACAAACTTGTTCCTACATAGTAACTTGCAACTTTGAATGAGAATGTGCTTGCTTACAGCAACGTGCTACATGTTCTGAATGCCCGAATTGGGAATCTGTTTCAAAAATTTTTTTAGGAATTATGTGATCCTTACTAGCTGGAAGTAAGTGAGATGGGGCATGAAGTTATTTCTAGGAGTTGGAGACATACCAAGTTTAGCTCCGTTCTGGGCATCTTTGAAATCCCTATACAAACTTTTTCCTTCATAGTAACTTGCAACTTTGAATGAGAATGTGTTTGCTTACAGCAACGTGCTATATGTTCTGAATGCCCGAATTGGGAATCTGTGTCAAAACTTTCTTTGAATTTATGTGATCCTTACTAGCTGGAAGTAAGGGAGATGGGGCATGAAGTTATTTCTAGGAGTTGGAGACATACCAAGTTTAGCTCAGTTCTGGGCATCTTTGAAATACCTATACAAACTTGTGCCTACATAGTAACTTGCCACTTTGAATGAGAATGTGCTTGCTAACAGCAACTTGCTATATGTTCTGAATGCCCGAATTGGGAATCTGTGTCAAAACTTTGTTAGGAATTATGTGAATCTTACTAGCTGGAAGTAAGGGAGATGGGGCATGAAGTTATTTCTAGGAGTTGGAGACATACCCACTTTATCTCAGTTCTGGGATCTTTAAAATACCTATACAAACTTGTTCCTACATAGTAACTTACTACTTGGAATGAAAAAGTAGTTGCTTAAAGGAACGTGCCATATATTCTGAATGCCCGAATTGGGAATCTGTGTCAAATCTTTGTTAGGAATTATGTGATCCTTACCAGCTGGAAGTAAGGGAGATGGGGCATGAAGGTATTTCTAGGAGATGGAGACATACCAAGTTTAGCTCAGTTCTGGGCATCTTTGAAATACCTATACAAACTTGTTCCTACATAGTAATTTGCAACTTTGAATGAGAATGTGCTTGCTTACAGCAACGTGCTATATGTTCTGAATGCCCGAATTGGGAATCTGTGTCAAATCTTTGTTAGGAATTATGTGATCCTTACTAGCTGGAAATAAGTGAGATGGGGCATGAAGTTATTTCTAGGAGTTGGAGACATACCAAGTTTAGCTCAGTTCTGGGCATCTTTGAAATACCTATACAAACTTGTTCCTACATAGTAACTTGCTACTTGGAATGGAAAAGTAGTTGCTTAAAGGAACGTGCCATATATTCTGAATGCCCGAATTGGGAATCTGTGTCAAAACGTTGTTAGGAATTATGTGATCCTTACCAGCTGGAAGTAAGGGAGATGGGGCATGAAGTTATTTCTAGGAGATGGAGACATACCAAGTTTAGCTCAGTTCTGGGCATCTTTGAAATACCTATACTAACTTGTGCCTACATAGTAACTTGCCACTTTGAATGAGAATGTGCTTACTTACAGCAACGTGCTATATGTTCTGAATGCCCGAATTGGGAATCTGTGTCAAATCTTTGTTAGGAATTATGTGATCCTTACTAGCTGGAAGTAAGGGAGATGGGGTATGAAGTTATTTCTAGGAGTTGGAGACATACCAAGTTTAACTCAGTTCTGGGCATCTTTGAAATACCTATACAAAATTGTTCCTACATAGTAACTTGCAACTTTGAATGAGAATGTGCTTGCTTACAGCAACGTGCTATATGTTCCTAATGCCCGAATTGGGAATCTGTGTCAAAACTTTGTTAGAAATTATGTGATCCTTACTAGCTGGAAATAAGGGCGATGGGGCATGAAGTTATTTCTAGGAGTTGGAGACATACAACGTTTAGCTCAGTTCTGGGCATCTTTGAAATACCTATAGAAACTTCTTCCTACATAGTAACTTGCAACTTTGAATGAGAATGTGCTTGCTTACAGCAACGTGCTATATGTTCTGAAGGCCCGAATTGGGAATTTGTGTCAAAACTTTGTTAGGAATTATGTGATCCTTACTAGCTGGAAGTAAGGGAGATGGGGCATGAAGTTATTTCTAGGAGGTGGTGACATACAACGTTTAGCTCAGTTCTGGGCATCTTTGAAAGTCCTATACAAACTTGTTCCTACATAGTAACTTACAACTTTGAATGAGAATGTGCTTGCTTACAGCAACGTGCTACATGTTCTGAATGCCCGAATTGGGAATCTGTTTCAAAAATTTTTTTAGGAATTATGTGATTCTTACTAGCTGGAAGTAAGTGAGATGGGGCATGAAGTTATTTCTAGGAGTTGGACACATACCAAGTTTAGCTCCGTTCTGGGCATCTTTGAAATCCCTATACAAACTTTTTCCTTCATAGTAACTTGCAACTTTGAATGAGAATGTGTTTGCTTACAGCAACGTGCAATATGTTCTGAATGCCCTAATTGGGAATCTGTGTCAAAACTTTCTTTGAAATTATGTGATCCTTACTAGCTGGAAGTAAGGGAGATGGGGCATGAAGTTATTTCTAGGAGTTGGAGACATACCAAGTTTAGCTCAGTCCTGGGCATCTTTGAAATACCTATACAAACTTGTTCCTACATAGTAACTTGCATCTTTGAATGAGAATGTGCTTGCTTACAGCAACGTGCTATATGTTCTGAATGCCCGAATTGGGAATTTGTGTCAAAACTTTGTTAGGAATTATGTGATCCTTACTAGCTGGAAGTAAGGGAGTGGGGGCATGAAGTTATTTCTAGAGGTTGGACACATACCAAGTTTAGCTCAGTTCTGGGCATCTGTGAAATACCTATACAAACTTGATCCTACATAGTAACTTGCAACTTTGAATGAGAATGTGCTTGCTTACAGCAACGTGCTATATGTTCTGAATGCCCGAATTGGGAATCTGTGTCAAAACTTTGTTAGGAATTATGTGAATCTTACTAGCTGGAAGTAAGGAAGATGTGGCATGAAGTTATTTCTAGGAGTTGGAGACATACCCACATTACCTCAGTTCTGGGCATGTTTAAAATACCTGTAAAAACTTGTTCCTACATAGTAACTTGCTACTTGGAATGAAAAAGTAGTTGCTTAAAGGAACGTGCCATATATTCTGAATGCCCGAATTGGGAATCTGTGTCAAAACTTTGTTAGGAATTATGTGATCCTTACCAGCTGGAAGTAAGGGAGATGGGGCATGAAGTTATTTCTAGGAGTTGGAGACATACCAAGTTTAGCTCAGTTCTGGGCATCTTTGAAATACCTATACAAACTTGTTCCTACATAGTAACTTGCAACTTTGAATGAGAATGTGCTTGCTTACAGCAACGTGCTATATGTTCTGAATGCCCGAATTGGGAATCTGTGTCAAATCTTTGTTAGGAATTATGTGATCCTTACTAGCTGGAAGTAAGGGAGATGGGGTATGAAGTTATTTCTAGGAGTTGGAGACATACCAAGTTTAACTCAGTTCTGGGCATCTTTGAAATACCTATACAAACTTGTTCCTACATAGTAACTTGCAACTTTGAATGAGAATGTGCTTGCTTACAGCAACGTGCTATATGTTCCTAATGCCCGAATTGGGAATCTGTGTCAAAACTTTGTTAGAAATTATGTGATCCTTACTAGCTGGAAATAAGGGCGATGGGGCATGAAGTTATTTCTAGGAGTTGGAGACATACAACGTTTAGCTCAGTTCTGGGCATCTTTGAAATACCTATAGAAACTTCTTCCTACATAGTAACTTGCAACTTTGAATGAGAATGTGATTGCTTACAGCAACGTGCTATATGTTCTGAAGGCCCGAATTGGGAATTTGTGTCAAAACTTTGTTCGGAATTATGTGATCCTTACTAGCTGGAAGTAAGGGAGATGGGGCATGAAGTTATTTCTAGGAGTTGGAGACATACCAAGTTTAGCTCAGTTCTGGGCATCTTTGAAAGTCCTATACAAACTTGTTCCTACATAGTAACTTGCAACTTTGAATGAGAATGTGCTTGCTTACAGCAACGTGCTATATGTTCTGAATGCCCGAATTGGGAATCTGTGTCAAAACTTTCTTTGAAATTATGTGATCCTTACTAGCTGGAAGTAAGGGAGATGGGGAATGAAGTTATTTCTAGGAGTTGGAGACATACCAAGTTTAGCTCAGTTCCGGGCATCTTTGAAAGTCCTATACAAACTTGTTCCTACATAGTAACTTGCAACTTTGAATGAGAATGTGCTTGCTTACAGCAACGTGCTATATGATCTGAATGCCCGAATTGGGAATCTGTGTCGAAACTTTGTTAGGAATTATGTGAATCTTACTCGCTGGAAGTAAGGGAGATGGGGCATGAAGTTATTTCTAGGAGTTGGAGACTTACCAAGTTTAGCTCAGTTCTGGGCATCTTTGAAATACCTATACAAACTTGTTCCTACATAGTAACTTGCAACTTTGAATGAGAATGTGCTTGCTTACAGCAACGTGCTATATGTTCTGAATGCCCAAATTGGGAATTTGTGTCAAAACTTTGTTAGGAATTATGTGATCCTTACTAGCTGGAAGTAAGGGAGTTGGGGCATGAAGTTATTTCTAGAGGTTGGACACATACCATGTTTAGCTCCGTTCTGGGCATCTGTGAAATACCTATACAAACTTGTTCCTACATAGTAACTTGCAACTTTGAATGAGAATGTGCTTGCTTACAGCAACGGGCTATATGTTCTGAATGCCCGAATTGGGAATCTGTGTCAAAACTTTGTTAGGAATTATGTGAATCTTACTCGCTGGAAGTAATGGAGATGGGGCATGAAGTTATTTCTAGGAGTTGGAGACATACCCACTTTACCTCAGTTCTGGGCATCTTTAAAATACCTATACAAACTTGTTCCTACATAGTAACTTGCTACTTGGAATGAGAATGTGCTTGCTTACAGCAACGTGCTATATGTTCTGAATGCCCGAATTGGGAATCTGTGTCAAATCTTTGTTAGGAATTATGTGATCCTTACTAGCTGGAAGTAAGGGAGATGGGGTATGAAGTTATTTCTAGGAGGTGGAGACATACCAAGTTTAACTCAGTTCTGGGCATCTTTGAAATACCTATACAAACTTGTTCCTACATAGTAACTTGCAACTTTGAATGAGAATGTGCTTGCTTACAGCAACGTGCTATATGTTCCTAATGCCTGAATTGGGAATCTGTGTCAAAACTTTGTTAGAAATTATGTGATCCTTACTAGCTGGAAATAAGGGCGATGGGGCATGAAGTTATTTCTAGGAGTTGGAGACATACAACGTTTAGCTCAGTTCTGGGCATCTTTGAAATACCTATACAAACTTGTTCCTACATAGTAACTTGCAACTTTGAATGAGAATGTGCTTGCTTACAGCAACGTGCTATATGTTCTGAATGCCCGAATTGGGAATCTGTGTCAAAACTTTGTTAGGAACTATGTGATCCTTACTAGCTGGAAGTGAGGGAGATGGGGCATGAAGTTATTTCTAGGAGTTGGAGACATACCAATTTAGCTCAGTTCTGGGCATCTTTGAAATACCTATGCAAACTTGTTCCTACATAGTAACTTGCCACTTTAAATGAGAATGTGCTTGCTTACAGCAACGTGCTATATGTTCTGAATGCCCGAATTGGGAATCTGTGTCAAAACTTTGTTAGGAATTATGTGATCCTTACTAGCTGGAAGTAATGGATATGGGGCATGAAGCTATTTCTAGGAGTTGAAGACAAACAACGTTTAGCTCAGTTCTGGGCATCTTTGAAATACCTATACAAACTTGTTCCTACATAGTAACTTGCAATTTTCAATGAGAATGTGCTTGCTTACAGCAACGTGCTATATGTTCTGAATGCCCGAATTGGGAATCTGTGTCAAAACTTTGTTAGGAATTATGTGATCCTTACTAGCTGGAAGTAAGGGAGATGGGGCATGAAGTTATTTCTAGGAGTTGGAGACATACAACGTTTAGCTCAGTTCTGGGCATCTTTGAAATACCTATACAAACTTGTTCCTACATAGTAACTTGCAACTTTGAATGAGAATGTGCTTGCTTACAGCAACGTGCTACATGTTCTGAATGCTCGAATTTGGAATCTGTTTCAAAAATTTTGTTAGGAATTATGTGATCCTTACTAGCTGGAAGAAAGGGAGATGGGGCATGAAGTTATTTCTAGGTTTTGGAGACATACCAAGTTTAGCTCAGTTCTGGTCATCTTTGAAATCCCTATACAAACTTGTTCCTACATAGTAACTTGCAACTTTGAATGAGAATGTGCTTGCTTACAGCAACGTGCTATATGTTCTGAATGCCCGAATTGGGAATCTGTGTCAAAACTTTCTTTGAAATTATGTGATCTTTACTAGCTGGAAGTAAGGGAGATGGGGCAGAAAGTTATTTCTAGGAGTTGGAGACATACTAAGTTTAGCTCAGTTCTGGGCATCTTTGAAAGTCCTATACAAACTTGTTCCTACATAGTAACTTGCAACTTTGAATGAGAATGTGCTTGCTTACAGCAACGTGCTATATGTTCTGAATGCCCGAATTGGGAATCTGTGTCAAATCTTTGTTAGGAATTATGTGAATATTACTAGCTGGAAGTAAGGGAGATGGGGCATGAAGTTATTTCTAGGAGTTGGAGACTTACCACGTTTAGCTCAGTTCTGGGCATCTTTGAAATACCTATAGAAACTTCTTCCTACATAGTAACTTGCAACTTTGAATGAGAATGTGCTTGCTTACAGCAACGTGCTATATGTTCTGAAGGCCCGAATTGGGAATTTGTGTCAAAACTTTGTTCGGAATTATGTGATCCTTACTAGCTGGAAGTAAGGGAGATGGGGCATGAAGTTATTTCTGGGAGTTTGAGACATACCAAGTTTAGCTCAGTTCTGGGCATCTTTGAAAGTCCTATACAAACTTGTTCCTACATAGTAACTTGCAACTTTGAATGAGAATGTGCTTGCTTACAGCAACAAGCTATATGTTCTGAAGGCCCGAATTGGGAATCTGTGTCAAAACTTTCTTTGAAATTATGTGATCCTTACTAGCTGGAAGTAAGGGAGATGGGGAATGAAGTTATTTCTAGGAGTTGGAGACATACCAAGTTTAGCTCAGTTCTGGGCATCTTTGAAAGTCCTATACAAACTTGTTCCTACATAGTAACTTGCAACTTTGAATGAGAATGTGCTTGCTTACAGCAACGTGCTATATGATCTGAATGCCCGAATTGGGAATCTGTGTCAAAACTTTGTTAGGAATTATGTGAATCTTACTCGCTGGAAGTAAGGGAGATGGGGCATGAAGTTATTTCTAGGAGTTGGAGACTTACCAAGTTTAGCTCAGTTCTGGGCATCTTTGAAATACCTATACAAACTTGTTCCTACATAGTAACTTGCAACTTTGAATGAGAATGTGCTTGCTTACAGCAACGTGCTATATGTTCTGAATGCCCGAATTGGGAATTTGTGTCAAAACTTTGTTAGGAATTATGTGATCCTTACTAGCTGGAAGTAAGGGAGTTGGGGCATGAAGTTATTTCTTGAGGTTGGACACATACCATGTTTAGCTCAGTTCTGGGCATCTGTGAAATACCTATACAAACTTGTTCCTACATAGTAACTTGCAACATTGAATGAGAATGTGCTTGCTTACAGCAACGTGCTATATGTTCTGAATGCCCAAATTGGGAATCTGTGTCAAAACTTTGTTAGGAATTATGTGAATCTTACTAGCTGGAAGTAAGCAGATGGGGCATGAAGTTATTTCTAGGAGTTGGAGACATACCCACTTTACCTCAGTTCTGGGCATCTTTAAAATACCTGTACAAACTTGTTCCTACATAGTAACTTGCTACTTGGAATGAAAAAGTAGTTGCTTAAAGGAACGTGCCATATATTCTGAATGCCCGAATTGGGAATCTGTGTCAAAACTTTGTTAGGAATTATGTGATCCTTACCAGCTGGAAGTAAGGAAGATGGGGCATGAAGTTATTTCTAGGAGTTGGAGACATACCAAGTTTAGCTCAGTTCTGGGCATCTTTGAAATACCTATACAAACTTGTTCCTACATAGTAACTTGCAACTTTGAATGAGAATGTGCTTGCTTACAGCAACGTGCTATATGTTCTGAATGCCCGAATTGGGAATCTGTGTCAAAACTTTGTTAGGAATTATGTGATCCTTACTAGCTGGAAGTAAGGGAGTTGGGGCATGAAGTTATTTCTAGAGGTTGGACACATACCAAGTTTAGCTCGGTTCTGGGCATCTGTGAAATACCTATACAAACTTGTTTCTACATAGTAACTTGCAACTTTGAATGAGAATGTGCTTGCTAACAGCAACTTGCTATATGTTCTGAATGCGCGAATTCGGAATCTGTGTCAAAACTTTGTTAGGAATTATGTGAATCTTACTAGCTGGAAGTAAGCAGATGGGGCATGAATTTATTTCTAGGAGTTGGAGACATACCCACTTTACCTCAGTTCTGGGCATCTTTAAAATACCTGTACAAACTTGTTCCTACATAGTAACTTGCTACTTGGAATGAAAAAGTAGTTGCTTAAAGGAACGTGCCATATATTCTGAATGCCCGAATTGGGAATCTGTGTCAAAACTTTGTTAGGAATTATGTGATCCTTACCAGCTGGAAGTAAGGAACATGGGGCATGAAGTTATTTCTAGGAGTTGGAGACATACCAAGTTTAGCTCAGTTCTGGGCATCTTTGAAATACCTATACAAACTTGTTCCTACATAGTAACTTGCAACTTTGAATGAGAATGTGCTTGCTTACAGCAACGTGCTATATGTTCTGAATGCCCAAATTGGGAATCTGTGTCAAAACTTTGTTAGGAATTATGTGATCCTTACTAGATGGAAGTAAGGGAGATGAGGCATGAAGTTATTTCTAGGAGTTGGAGACATACCCAATTTAGCTCAGTTCTGGGCATCTTTGAAATCCCTTACAAACTTGTTCCTACATAGTAACTTGCAACTTTGAATGAGAATGTGCTTGCTTACAGCAACGTGCTATATGTTCTGAATGCACGAATTGGTAATCTGTGTCAAAACTTTGTTAGGAATTGTGTGATCCTTACTAGCTGGAAGTAAGGGAGATGGGGCATGAAGTTATTTCTAGGAGTTGGAGAAATACAACGTTTAGCTCAGTTATGGGCATCTTTGAAATACCTATACAAACTTGTTCCTACATAGTAACTTGCTACTTGGAATGAAAAAGTAGTTGCTTAAAGGAACGTGCCATATATTCTGAATGCCCGAATTGGGAATCTGTGTCAAAACTTTGTTAGGAATTATGTGATCCTTACCAGCTGGAAGTAAGGAAGATGGGGCATGAAGTTATTTCTAGGAGTTGGAGACATACCAAGTTTAGCTCAGTTCTGGGCATCTTTGAAATACCTATACAAACTTGTTCCTACATAGTAACTTGCAACTTTGAATGAGAATGTGCTTGCTTACAGCAACGTGCTATATGTTCTGAATGCCCGAATTGGGAATCTGTGTCAAAACTTTGTTAGGAATTATGTGATCCTTACTAGCTGGAAGTAAGGGAGTTGGGGCATGAAGTTATTTCTAGAGGTTGGACACATACCAAGTTTAGCTCGGTTCTGGGCATCTGTGAAATACCTATACAAACTTGTTCCTACATAGTAACTTGCGACTTTGAATGAGAATGTGCTTGCTTACAGCAACGTGCTATATGTTCTGAATGTCCGAATTGGGATTCTGTGTCAAAACTTTGTTAGGAATTATGTGATCCTTACTAGCTGGAAGTAAGGGAGATGGGGCATGAAGTTATTTCTAGGAGTTGGAGACATACCCACTTTAGCTCAGTTCTGGGCATCTTTGAAATACCTATAGAAATTTCTTCCTACATATTAACTTGCTACTTGGAATGAGAATGTGCTTGCTTAAAGCAACGTGCTACATGTTCTGAATGCCCGAATTGGGAATCTGTGTCAAAACTTTGTTAGGAATTATGTGATCCTTACTAGCTGGAAGTAATGGAGATGGGGCATGAAGTTATTTCTAGGAGTTGAAGACAAACAACGTTTAGCTCAGTTCTGGGCATCTTTGAAATACCTATACAAACTTGTTCCTACATAGTAACTTGCCACTTTGAATGAGAATGTGCTTGCTTACAGTAACGTGCTATATGTTCTGAATGCCCGAATTGGCAATCTGTGTCAAAACTTTCTTTGAAATTATGTGATCCTTACTAGATGGAAGTAAGGGAGATGGGGCATGAAGTTATTTCTAGGAGTTGGAGACATACAACGTTTAGCTCAGTTCTGGGCATCTTTGAAATACCTATACAAACTTGCTCCTACATAGTAACTGGCAACTTTGTATGAGAATGTGCTTTGTTACAGCAACGTGCTATATGTTCTGAATGCCCGAATTGGGAATCTGTGTCAAAACCTTGTTAGGAATTATGTGATCCTTACTAGCTGGAAGTAAGGGAAATGGGGCATGAAGTTATTTCTAGGAGTTGAAGACATACCAAGTTTAGCTCAGTTCTGGGCATCTTTGAAATACCTATACAAACTTGTTCCTACATAGTAACTTGCAACTAGAATGAGAATGTGCTTGCTTACAGCAACGTGCTATATGTTCTGAATGCCCGAATTGGGAATCTGTGTCAAAACTTTGTTAGGAATTATGTGATCCTTTCTAGCTGGAAGTGAGGGAGATGGGGCATGAAGTTATTTCTAGGAGTTGGAGACATACCAAGTTTAGCTCAGTTCTGGGCATCTTTGAAATACCTATACAAACTTGTTCCTACATAGTAACTTGCCACTTTGAATGAGAATGTGCTTGCTTACAGCAACGTGCTATATGTTCTGAATGCCCGAATTGGGAATCTGTGTCAAAACTTTGTTAGAAATTATGTGATCCTTACTAGCTGGAAGTGAGGGAGATGGGGCATGAAGTTATTTCTCGGAGTTGGAGACATACAACGTTTAGCTCAGTTCTGGGCATCTTTGAAATACCTATAAAAACTTGTTCCTACATAGTAACTTGCAACTTTGAATGAGAATGTGCTTGCTTACAGCAACGTGCTATATGTTCTGAATGCCCGAATTGGGAATCTGTGTCAAAACTTTGTTAGGAATTATGTGATCCTTACTAGCTGGAAGTAAGGGAGATGGGGCATGAAGTTATTTCTAGGAGTTGGGGACATACCAAGTTTAGCTCAGTTCTGGGCATCTTTGAAATACCTATACAAACTTGTTCCTACATAGTAACTTGCAACTTTGAATGAGAATGTGCTTGCTTACAGCAACGTGCTATATGTTCTGAAGGCCCGAATTGGGAATCTGTGTCAAAACTTTTTTAGGAACTATGTGATCCTTACTAGCTGGAAGTGAGGGAGATGGGGCATGAAGTTATTTCTAGGAGTTGGAGACATACCAAGTTTAGCTCAGTTCTGGGCATCTTTGAAATACCTATGCAAACTTGTTCCTACATAGTAACTTGCCACTTTAAATGAGAATGTGCTTGCTTACAGCAACGTGCTATATGTTCTGAATGCCCGAATTGGGAATCTGTGTCAAAACTTTGTTAGGAATTATGTGATCCTTACTAGCTGGAAGTAAGGGAGATGGGGCATGAAGTTATTTCTAGGAGTTGAAGACAGACAAAGTTTAGCTCAGTTCTGGGCATCTTTGAAATACCTATACAAACTTGTTCCTACATAGTAACTTGCAATTTTCAATGAGAATGTGCTTGCTTACAGCAACCTGCTATATGTTCTGAATGCCCGAATTGGGAATCTGTGTCAAAACTTTGTTAGGAATTATGTGATCCTTACTAGCTGGAAGTAAGGGAGATGGGGCATGAAGTTATTTCTAGGAGTTGGAGACATACAACGTTTAGCTCAGTTCTGGGCATCTTTGAAATACCTATACAAACTTGTTCCTACATAGTAACTTGCAACTTTGAATGAGAATGTGCTTGCTTACAGCAACGTGCTACATGTTCTGAATGCCCGAATTTGGAATCTGTTTCAAAAATTGTGTTAGGAATTATGTGATCCTTACTAGCTGGAAGAAAGGGAGATGGGGCATGAAGTTATTTCTAGGTTTTGGAGACATACCAAGTTTAGCTCAGTTCTGGGCATCTTTGAAATACCTATACAAACTTGTTCCTACATAGTAACTTGCAACTTTGAATGAGAATGTGCTTGCTTACAGCAACTTGCTATATGTTCTGAATGCCCGAATTGGGAATCTGTGTCAAAACTTTCTTTGAAATTATGTGATCTTTACTAGCTGGAAGTAAGGGAGATGGGGCATGAAGTTATTTCTAGGAGTTGGAGACATACAACGTTTAGCTCAGTTCTGGGCATCTTTGAAATACCTATACAAACTTGTTCCTACATAGTAACTTGCAACTTTGAATGAAAATGTGCTTGCTTACAGAAACGTGCTATATGTTCTGAATGCCCGAATTGGGATTCTGTGTCAAAACTTTGTTAGGAATTATGTGATCCTTACTAGCTGGAAGTAATTGAGATGGGGTATGAAGATATTTCTAGGAGTTGGAGACATACCCACTTTAGCTCAGTTCTGGGCATCTTTGAAATACCTATACAAACTTGTTCCTACATAGTAACTTGCCACTTTGAATGAGAATGTTCTTGCTTACAGTAACGTGCTATATGTTCTGAATGCCCGAATTGGGAATCTGTGTCAAAACTTTGTTAGGAATTATGTGATCCTTACTAGCTGGAAGTAAGGGAGATGGGGCATGAAGTTATTTCTAGGAGTTGGAGACATACTCACTTTAGCTCAGTTCTGGGGATCTTTGAAATACCTATAGAAATTTCTTCCTACATATTAACTTACTACTTGGAAGGAGAATGTGCTTGCTTAAAGCAACGTGCTACATGTTCTGAATGCCCGAATTGGGAATCTGTGTCAAAACTTTGTTAGGAATTATGTGATCCTTACTAGCTTGAAGTATGGGAGATGGGGTATGAAGATATTTCTAGGAGTTGGAGACATACCCACTTTAGCTCAGTTCTGGGCATCTTTGAAATACCTATGCAAACTTGTTCCTACATAGTAACTTGCCACTTTAAATGAGAAGGTGCTTGCTTACAGCAACGTGCTATATGTTCTGAATGCCCGAATTGGGAATCTGTGTCAAAACTTTGTTAGGAATTATGTGATCCTTACTAGCTGGAAGTAAGGGAGATGGGGCATGAAGTTATTTCTAGGAGTTGAAGACAAACAACGTTTAGCTCAGGTCTGGGCATCTTTGAAATACCTATACAAACTTGTTCCTACATAGTAACTTGCAATTTTCAATGAGAATGTGGTAGCTTACAGCAACGTGCTATATGTTCTGAATTCCCGAATTGGGAATCTGTGTCAAAACTTTCTTTGAAATTATGTGATCCTTACTAGATGGAAGTAAGGGAGATGGGGCAGGAAGTTATTTCTAGGAGTTGGAGACATACAACGTTTAGCTCAGTTCTGGGCATCTTTGAAATACCTATACAAACTTGTTCCTACATAGTAACTTGCAACTTTGAATGAGAATGTGCTTGCTTACAGCAACGTGCTACATGTTCTGAATGCCCGAATTTGGAATCTGTTTCAAAAATTTTGTTAGGAATTATGTGATCCTTACTAGCTGGAAGAAAGGGAGATGGGGCATGAAGTTATTTCTAGGTTTTGGAGACATACCAAGTTTAGCTCAGTTCTGGGCATCTTTGAAATCCCTATACAAACTTGTTCCTACTTAGTAACTTGCAACTTTGAATGAGAATGTGCTTGCTTACAGCAACGTGCTATATGTTCTGAATGCCCGAATTGGGAATCTGTGTCAAAACTTTCTTTGAAATTATGTGATCTTTACTAGCTGGAAGTAAGGGAGATGGGGCAGGAAGTTATTTCTAGGAGTTGGAGACATACCAAGTTTAGCTCAGTTCTGGGCATCTTTGAAAGTCCTATACAAACTTGTTCCTACATAGTAACTTGCAACTTTGAATGAGAATGTGCTTGCTTACAGCAACGTGCTATATGTTCTGAATGCCCGAATTGGGAATCTGTGTCAAATCTTTGTTAGGAATTATGTGAATCTTACTAGCTGGAAGTAAGGGAGATGGGGCATGAAGTTATTTCTAGGAGTTGGAGACTTACCAAGTTTAGCTCAGTTCTGGGCATCTTTGAAATACCTATACAAACTTGTTCCTACATAGTAACTTGCAACTTTGAATGAGAATGTGCTTGCTTACAGCAACATGCTATATGTTCTGAATGCCCGAATTGGGAATTTGTGTCAAATCTTTGTTAGGTATTATGTGATCCTTACTAGCTGGAAGTTAGGGAGTTGGGGCATGAAGTTATTTCTAGAGGTTGGACACATACCAAGTTTAGCTCGGTTCTGGGCATCTGTGAAATACCTATACAAACTTGTTCCTACATAGTAACTTGCAACTTTGAATGAGAATGTGCTTGCTAACAGCAACTTGCTATATGTTCTGAATGCCCGAATTGGGAATCTTTGTCAAAACTTTGTTAGGAATTATGTGAATCTTACTAGCTGGAAGTAAGGGAGATGGGGCATGAAGTTATTTCTAGGAGTTGGAGACATACCCACTTTACCTCAGTTCTGGGATCTTTAAAATACCTATACAAACTTTTCCTACATAGTAACTTGCTACTTGGAATGAAAAAGTAGTTGCTTAAAGGAACGTGCCATATATTCTGAATGCCCGAATTGGGAATCTGTGTCAAAACTTTGTTAGGAATTATGTGATCCTTACCAGCTGGAAGTAAGGGAGATGGGGCATGAAGTTATTTCTAGGAGATGGAGACATACCAAGTTTAGCTCAGTTCTGGGCATCTTTGAAATACCTATACAAACTTGTTCCTACATAGTAACTTGCCACTTTGAATGAGAATGTGCTTGCTTACAGCAACGTGCCATATGTTCTGAATGCCCGAATTGGGAATCTGTGTCAAAACTTTGTTAGGAATTATGTGATCCTTACTAGCTGGAAGTAAGGGAGATGGGGCATGAAGTTATTTCTAGGAGTTGGAGACATACCCACTTTAGCTCAGTTCTGGGCATCTTTGAAATACCTATACAAACTTGTTCCTACATAGTAACTTGCGACTTTGAATGAGAATGTGCTTGCTTACAGCAACGTGCTATATGTTCTGAATGCCCGAATTGGGATTCTGTGTCAAAACTTTGTTAGGAATTATGTGATCCTTACTAGCTGGAAGTAAGGGAGATGGGGCATGAAGTTATTTCTAGGAGTTGGAGACATACCCACTTTAGCTCAGTTCTGGGCATCTTTGAAATACCTATAGAAATTTCTTCCTACATATTAACTTGCTACATGGAATGAGAATGTGCTTGCTTAAAGCAACGTGCTACATGTTCTGAATGCCCGAATTGGGAATCTGTGTCAAAACTTTGTTAGGAATTATGTGATCCTTACTAGCTGGAAGTAAGGGAGATGGGGCATGAAGTTATTTCTAGGAGTTGGAGACATACAACGTTTAGCTCAGTTCTGGGCATCTTTGAAATACCTATACAAACTTGTTCCTACATAGTAACTTGCAACTTTGAATGAAAATGTGCTTGCTTACAGCAACGTGCTATATGTTCTGAATGCCCGAATTGGGAATCTGTGTCAAAACTTTGTTAGGAATTATGTGATCCTTACTGGCTGGAAGTAATTGAGATGGGGTATGAAGATATTTCTAGTAGTTGGAGACATACCCACTTTAGCTCAGTTCTGGGCATCTTTGAAATACCTATACAAACTTGTTCCTACATAGTAACTTGCCACTTTGAATGAGAATGTGCTTGCTTACAGTAACGTGCTATATGTTCTGAATGCCCGAAATGGGAATCTGTGTCAAAACTTTGTTAGGAATTATGTGATCCTTACTAGCTGGAAGTAAGGGAGATGGGGCATGAAGTTATTTCTAGGAGTTGGAGACATACTCACTTTAGCTCAGTTCTGGGGATCTTTGAAATACCTATAGAAATTTCTTCCTACATATTAACTTACTACTTGGAAGGAGAATGTGCTTGCTTAAAGCAACGTGCTACATGTTCTGAATGCCCGAATTGGGAATCTGTGTCAAAACTTTGTTAGGAATTATGTGATCCTTACTAGCTGGAAGTATGGGAGATGGGGTATGAAGATATTTCTAGGAGTTGGAGACATACCCACTTTAGCTCAGTTCTGGGCATCTTTGAAATACCTATGCAAACTTGTTCCTACAGAGTAACTTGCCACTTTAAATGAGAAGGTGCTTGCTTACAGCAACGTGCTATATGTTCTGAATGCCCGAATTGGGAATCTGTGTCAAAACTCTGTTAGGAATTATGTGATCCTTACTAGCTGGAAGTAAGGGAGATGGGGCATGAAGTTATTTCTAGGAGTTGAAGACAAACAACGTTTAGCTCAGTTCTGGGCATCTTTGAAATACCTATACAAACTTGTTACTACATAGTAACTTGCAATTTTCAATGAGAATGTGGTAGCTTACAGCAACGTGCTATATGTTCTGAATGCCCGAATTGGGAATCTGTGTCAAAACTTTCTTTGAAATTATGTGATCCTTACCAGATGGAAGTAAGGGAGATGGGGCATGAAGTTATTTCTAGGAGTTGGAGACATACAACGTTTAGCTCAGTTCTGGGCATCTTTGAAATACCTATACAAACTTGATCCTACATAGTAACTGGCAACATTGTATGAGAATGTGCTTTGTTACAGCAACGTGCTATATGCTCTGAATGCCCGAATTGGGAATCTGTGTCAAAACTTTGTTAGGAATTATGTGATCCTTTCTAGCTGGAAGTGAGGGAGATGGGGCATGAAGTTATTTCTAGGAGTTGGAGACATACCAAGTTTAGCTCCGTTCTGGGCATCTTTGAAATACCTATACAAACTTGTTCCTACATAGTAACTTGCCACTTTGAATGAGAATGTGCTTGCTTACAGCAACGTGCTATATGTTCTGAATGCCCGAATTGGGAATCTGTGTCAAAACTTTGTTAGAAATTATGTGATCCTTACTAGCTTGAAGTGAGGGAGATGGGGCATGAAGTTATTTCTCGGAGTTGGAGACATACAACGTTTAGCTCAGTTCTGGGCATCTTTGAAATACCTATACAAACTTGTTCCTACATAGTAACTTGCAACTTTCAATGAGAATGTGCTTGCTTACAGCAACGTGCTATATGTTCTGAAGGCCCGAATTGGGAATCTGTGTCAAAACTTTGTTAGGAACTATGTGATCCTTACTAGCTGGAAGTGAGGGAGATGGGGCATGAAGTTATTTCTAGGAGTTGGAGACATACCAAGTTTAGCTCAGTTCTGGGCATCTTTGAAATACTTATGCAAACTTGTTCCTACATAGTAACTTGCCACTTTGAATGAGAATGTGCTTGCTTACAGCAACGTGCTATATGTTCTGAATGCCCGAATTGGGAATCTGTGTCAAAAGTTTGTTAGGAATTATGTGATCCTTACTAGCTGGATTTAAGGGAGATGGGGCATGAAGTTATTTCTAGGAGTTGGAGACATACAACGTTTAGCTCAGTTCTGGGCATCTTTGAAATACCTATAGAAACTTCTTCCTACACAGTAACTTGCAACTTTGAATGAGAATGTGCTTGCTTACAGCAACGTGCTATATGTTCTGAATGCCCGAATTGGGAATTTGTGTCAAAACTTTGTTAGGAATTATGTGATCCTTACTAGCTGGAAGTAAGGGAGATGGGGCATGAAGTTATTCTAGGAGTTGGTGACATACAACGTTTAGCTCAATTCTGGGCATCTTTGAAAGTCCTATACAAACTTGTTCCTACATAGTAACTTGCAACTTTGAATGAGAATGTGCTTGCTTACAGCAACGTGCTACATGTTCTGAATGCCCGAATTGGGAATCTGTTTCAAAAATTTTTTTAGGAATTATGTGATCCTTACTAGCTGGAAGTAAGTGAGATGGGGCATGAAGTTATTTCTAGGAGTTGGAGACAAACAACGTTTAGCTCAGGTCTGGGCATCTTTGAAATACCTATACAAACTTGTTCCTACATAGTAACTTGCAATTTTCAATGAGAATGTGGTAGCTTACAGCAACGTGCTATATGTTCTGAATTCCCGAATTGGGAATCTGTGTCAAAACTTTCTTTGAAATTATGTGATCCTTACTAGATGGAAGTAAGGGAGATGGGGCAGGAAGTTATTTCTAGGAGTTGGAGACATACAACGTTTAGCTCAGTTCTGGGCATCTTTGAAATACCTATACAAACTTGCTCCTACATAGTAACTGGCAACTTTGTATGAGAATGTGCTTTCTTACAGCAACGTGCTATATGTTCTGAATGCCCGAATTGGGAATCTGTGTCAAAACCTTGTTAGGAATTATGTGATCCTTACTAGCTGGAAGTAAGGGAGATGGGGCATGAAGTTATTTCTAGGAGTTGGAGACATACCAAGTTTAGCTCAGTTCTGGGCATCTTTGAAATACCTATACAAACTTGTTCCTACATAGTAACTTGCAACTTTGAATGAGAATGTGCTTGCTTACAGCAACGTGCTATATGTTCTGAATGCCCGAATTGGGAATCTGTGTCAAAACTTTGTTAGGAATTATGTGATCCTTTCTAGCTGGAAGTGAGGGAGATGGGGCATGTAGTTATTTCTAGGAGTTGGAGACATACCAAGTTTAGCTCAGCTCTGGGCATCTTTGAAATACCTATACAAACTTGTTCCTACATAGTAACTTGCCACTTTGAATGAGAATGTGCTTGCTTCCAGCAACGTGCTATATGTTCTGAATGCCCGAATTGGGAATCTGTGTCAAAACTTTGTTAGAAATTATGTGATCCTTACTAGCTGGAAGTGAGGGAGATGGGGCATGAAGTTATTTCTCGGAGTTGGAGACATACAACGTTTAGCTCAGTTCTGGGCATCTTTGAAATACCTATAAAAACTTGTTCCTACATAGTAACTTGCAACTTTGAATGAGAATGTGCTTGCTTACAGCAACGTGGTATATGTTCTGAATGCCCGAATTGGGAATCTGTGTCAAAACTTTGTTAGGAATTATGTGATCCTTACTAGCTGGAAGTAAGGGAGATGGGGCATGAAGTTATTTCTAGGAGTTGGGGACATACCAAGTTTAGCTCAGTTTTGGGCATCTTTGAAATACCTATACAAACTTGTTCCTACATAGTAACTTGCAACTTTGAATGAGAATGTGCTTGCTTACAGCAACGTGCTACATGTTCTGAATGCCCGAATTGGGAATCTGTGTCAAAACTTTGTTAGGAATTATGTGATCCTTACTAGCTGGAAGTAAGGGAGATGGGGCATGAAGTTATTTCTAGGAGTTGAAGACAGACAACGTTTAGCTCAGTTCTGGGCATCTTTGAAATACCTATACAAACTTGTTCCTACATAGTAACTTGCAACATTGAATGACAATGTGCTTGCTTACAGCAATGTGCTATATGTTCTGAATGTCCGAATTGGGAATCTGTGTTAAAACTTGTTAGGAATTATGTGATCCTTACTAGATGGAAGTAAGGGAGATGGGGTGTGAAGATATTTCTAGGAGTTGGAGACATACCCACTTTACCTCAGTTCTGGGCATCTTTGAAATACCTATACAAACTTGTTCCTACATAGTAACTTGCCACTTTGAATGAGAATGTGCTTGCTTGCCGAACGTGCTATATGTTCTGAATGCCCGAATTGGGAATCTGTGTTAAAACTTGTTAGGAATTATGTGATCCTTACTAGCTGGAAGTAAGTGAGATGGGGCATGAAGATATTTCTAGGAGTTGGAGACATACCAAGTTTAGCTCAGTTATGGGTATCTTTGAAATACCTATAAAAACTTGTTCCTACATAGTAACTTGAAACTTTGAATGAGAATGTGCTTTCTTACAGCAACGTGCTATATGTTCTGAATGCCCGAATTGGGAATCTGTGTCAAAACTTTGTTAGAAATTATGTGATCCTTACTAGCTGGAAGTAAGGGAGATGGGGCATGAAGTTATTTCTAGGAGTTGGAGACATACAACGTTTAGCTCAGTTCTGGGCATCTTTGAAATACATATACAAACTAGTTCCTACATAGTAACTTGCAACTTTGAATGAGAATGTGCTTGCTTACAGCAACGTGCTAAATGTTCTGAATGCCCGAATTGGGAATCTGTGTCAAAAATTTTGTTAGGAATTATGTGATCCTTACTAGCTGGAAGTAAGGGAGATGGGGCATGAAGTTATTTCTAGGAGTTGGAGAAATACCAAGTTTAGTTCAGTTCTGGGCATCTTTGAAATACCTATACAAACTTGTTCCTACATAGTAACTTGCAACTTTGAATGAGAATGTGCTTACTTACAGCAACGTGCTATATGTTCTGAAGGCCCGAATTGGGAATCTGTGTCAAAACTTTGTTAGAAATTATATGATCCTTACTAGATGGAAGTAAGGGAGATGGGGCATGAAGTTATTTCTAGGAGTTGGAGACATACAACGTTTAGCTCAGTTCTGGGCATCTTTGAAATACCTATACAAACTTGTTCTTACACAGTAACTTGCAACTTTGAATGAGAATGTGCTTGCTTACAGCAATGTGCTATATGATCTGAATGCCCGAATTGGGAATCTGTGTCAAAAATTTTGTTAGGAATTATGAGATCCTTACTAGCTGGAAGTAAGGGAGATGGGGCATGAAGTTATTTCTAGGAGTTGGAGACATACCAAGTTTAGCTCCGTTCTGGGCATCTTTGAAATACCTATACAAACTTGTTCCTACATATTATCTTGCAGCTTTGAATGAAAATGTGCTTGCTTACAGCAACTTGCTATATGTTCTGAATGCCCGAATTGGGAATCTGTGTCAAAACTTTGTTAGAAATTATGTGATCCTTACTAGCTGGAATTAAGGGAGATTGGGCATGAAGTTGTTTCTAGGAGTTGGAGACATACAACGTTAACTCAGTTCTGGGCATCTTTGAATTACCTATACAAACTTGTTCCTACATAGTAACTTGCAACTTTGAATGAGAATGTGCTTGCTTACAGCAACGTGCTATATGTTCTGAATGCCCGAATTGGGAATCTGTGTCAAAACTTTGTTAGGAATTATGTGATCCTTACTAGCTGGAAGTAAGGGAGATGGGGCATGAAGTTATTTCTAGGAGTTGAAGACAAACAACGTTTAGCTCAGTTCTGGGCATCTTTGAAATACCTATACAAACTTGTTCCTACATAGTAACTTGCAATTTTCAATGAGAATGTGCTTGCTTACAGCAACGTGCTTTATGTTCTGAATGCCCGAATTGGGAATCTGTGTCAAAACTTTGTTAGGAATTATGTGATCCTTACTAGCTGGAAGTAAGGGAGATGGGGCATGAAGTTATTTCTAGGAGTTGGAGACATACAACGTTTAGCTCAGTTCTGGGCATCTTTGAAATACCTATACAAACTTGTTCCTACATAGTAACTTGCAACTTTGAATGAGAATGTGCTTGCTTACAGCAACGTGCTACATGTTCTGAATGCCCGAATTTGGAATCTGTTTCAAAAATTTTGTTAGGAATTATGTGATCCTTACTAGCTGGAAGAAAGGGAGATGGGGCATGAAGTTATTTCTAGGTTTTGGAGACATACCAAGTTTAGCTCAGTTCTGGGCATCTTTGAAATCCCTATACAAACTTGTTCCTACTTAGTAACTTGCAACTTTGAATGAGAATGTGCTTGCTTACAGCAACGTGCTATATGTTCTGAATGCCCGAATTGGGAATCTGTGTCAAAACTTTCTTTGAAATTATGTGATCTTTACTAGCTGGAAGTAAGGGAGATGGGGCAGGAAGTTATTTCTAGGAGTTGGAGACATACCAAGTTTAGCTCAGTTCTGGGCATCTTTGAAAGTCCTATACAAACTTGTTCCTACATAGTAACTTGCAACTTTGAATGAGAATGTGCTTGCTTACAGCAACGTGCTATATGTTCTGAATGCCCGAATTGGGAATCTGTGTCAAATCTTTGTTAGGAATTATGTGAATCTTACTAGCTGGAAGTAAGGGAGATGGGGCATGAAGTTATTTCTAGGAGTTGGAGACTTACCAAGTTTAGCTCAGTTCTGGGCATCTTTGAAATACCTATACAAACTTGTTCCTACATAGTAACTTGCAACTTTGAATGAGAATGTGCTTGCTTACAGCAACATGCTATATGTTCTGAATGCCCGAATTGGGAATTTGTGTCAAATCTTTGTTAGGAATTATGTGATCCTTACTAGCTGGAAGTTAGGGAGTTGGGGCATGAAGTTATTTCTAGAGGTTGGACACATACCAAGTTTAGCTCGGTTCTGGGCATCTGTGAAATACCTATACAAACTTGTTCCTACATAGTAACTTGCAACTTTGAATGAGAATGTGCTTGCTAACAGCAACTTGCTATATGTTCTGAATGCCCGAATTGGGAATCTGTGTCAAAACTTTGTTAGGAATTATGTGAATCTTACTAGCTGGAAGTAAGGGAGATGGAGCATGAAGTTATTTCTAGGAGTTGGAGACATACCCACTTTACCTCAGTTCTGGGATCTTTAAAATACCTATACAAACTTTTCCTACATAGTAACTTGCTACTTGGAATGAAAAAGTAGTTGCTTAAAGGAACGTGCCATATATTCTGAATGCCCGAATTGGGAATCTGTGTCAAAACTTTGTTAGGAATTATGTGATCCTTACCAGCTGGAAGTAAGGGAGATGGGGCATGAAGTTATTTCTAGGAGATGGAGACATACCAAGTTTAGCTCAGTTCTGGGCATCTTTGAAATACCTATACAAACTTGTTCCTACATAGTAACTTGCCACTTTGAATGAGAATGTGCTTGCTTACAGCAACGTGCCATATGTTCTGAATGCCCGAATTGGGAATCTGTGTCAAAACTTTGTTAGGAATTATGTGATCCTTACTAGCTGGAAGTAAGGGAGATGGGGCATGAAGTTATTTCTAGGAGTTGGAGACATACCCACTTTAGCTCAGTTCTGGGCATCTTTGAAATACCTATACAAACTTGTTCCTACATAGTAACTTGCGACTTTGAATGAGAATGTGCTTGCTTACAGCAACGTGCTATATGTTCTGAATGCCCGAATTGGGATTCTGTGTCAAAACTTTGTTAGGAATTATGTGATCCTTACTAGCTGGAAGTAAGGGAGATGGGGCATGAAGTTATTTCTAGGAGTTGGAGACATACCCACTTTAGCTCAGTTCTGGGCATCTTTGAAATACCTATAGAAATTTCTTCCTACATATTAACTTGCTACATGGAATGAGAATGTGCTTGCTTAAAGCAACGTGCTACATGTTCTGAATGCCCGAATTGGGAATCTGTGTCAAAACTTTGTTAGGAATTATGTGATCCTTACTAGCTGGAAGTAAGGGAGATGGGGCATGAAGTTATTTCTAGGAGTTGGAGACATACAACGTTTAGCTCAGTTCTGGGCATCTTTGAAATACCTATACAAACTTGTTCCTACATAGTAACTTGCAACTTTGAATGAAAATGTGCTTGCTTACAGCAACGTGCTATATGTTCTGAATGCCCGAATTGGGAATCTGTGTCAAAACTTTGTTAGGAATTATGTGATCCTTACTGGCTGGAAGTAATTGAGATGGGGTATGAAGATATTTCTAGGAGTTGGAGACATACCCACTTTAGCTCAGTTCTGGGCATCTTTGAAATACCTATACAAACTTGTTCCTACATAGTAACTTGCCACTTTGAATGAGAATGTGCTTGCTTACAGTAACGTGCTATATGTTCTGAATGCCCGAAATGGGAATCTGTGTCAAAACTTTGTTAGGAATTATGTGATCCTTACTAGCTGGAAGTAAGGGAGATGGGGCATGAAGTTATTTCTAGGAGTTGGAGACATACTCACTTTAGCTCAGTTCTGGGGATCTTTGAAATACCTATAGAAATTTCTTCCTACATATTAACTTACTACTTGGAAGGAGAATGTGCTTGCTTAAAGCAACGTGCTACATGTTCTGAATGCCCGAATTGGGAATCTGTGTCAAAACTTTGTTAGGAATTATGTGATCCTTACTAGCTGGAAGTATGGGAGATGGGGTATGAAGATATTTCTAGGAGTTGGAGACATACCCACTTTAGCTCAGTTCTGGGCATCTTTGAAATACCTATGCAAACTTGTTCCTACATAGTAACTTGCCACTTTAAATGAGAAGGTGCTTGCTTACAGCAACGTGCTATATGTTCTGAATGCCCGAATTGGGAATCTGTGTCAAAACTCTGTTAGGAATTATGTGATCCTTACTAGCTGGAAGTAAGGGAGATGGGGCATGAAGTTATTTCTAGGAGTTGAAGACAAACAACGTTTAGCTCAGTTCTGGGCATCTTTGAAATACCTATACAAACTTGTACCTACATAGTAACTTGCAATTTTCAATGAGAATGTGGTAGCTTACAGCAACGTGCTATATGTTCTGAATGCCCGAATTGGGAATCTGTGTCAAAACTTTCTTTGAAATTATGTGATCCTTACCAGATGGAAGTAAGGGAGATGGGGCATGAATTTATTTCTAGGAGTTGGAGACATACAACGTTTAGCTCAGTTCTGGGCATCTTTGAAATACCTATACAAACTTGATCCTACATAGTAACTGGCAACATTGTATGAGAATGTGCTTTGTTACAGCAACGTGCTATATGCTCTGAATGCCCGAATTGGGAATCTGTGTCAAAACTTTGTTAGGAATTATGTGATCCTTTCTAGCTGGAAGTGAGGGAGATGGGGCATGAAGTTATTTCTAGGAGTTGGAGACATACCAAGTTTAGCTCAGTTCTGGGCATCTTTGAAATACCTATACAAACTTGTTCCTACATAGTAACTTGCCACTTTGAATGAGAATGTGCTTGCTTACAGCAACGTGCTATATGTTCTGAATGCCCGAATTGGGAATCTGTGTCAAAACTTTGTTAGAAATTATGTGATCCTTACTAGCTTGAAGTGAGGGAGATGGGGCATGAAGTTATTTCTCGGAGTTGGAGACATACAACGTTTAGCTCAGTTCTGGGCATCTTTGAAATACCTATAAAAACTTGTTCCTACATAGTAACTTGCAACTTTGAATGAGAATGTGCTTGCTTACAGCAACGTGGTATATGTTCTGAATGCCCGAATTGGGAATCTGTGTCAAAACTTTGGTAGGAATTATGTGATCCTTACTAGCTGGAAGTAAGGGAGATGGGGCATGAAGTTATTTCTAGGAGTTGGGGACATACCAAGTTTAGCTCAGTTCTGGGCATCTTTGAAATACCTATACAAACTTGTTCCTACATAGTAACTTGCAACTTTCAATGAGAATGTGCTTGCTTACAGCAACGTGCTATATGTTCTGAAGGCCCGAATTGGGAATCTGTGTCAAAACTTTGTTAGGAACTATGTGATCCTTACTAGCTGGAAGTGAGGGAGATGGGGCATGAAGTTATTTCTAGGAGTTGGAGACATACCAAGTTTAGCTCAGTTCTGGGCATCTTTGAAATACTTATGCAAACTTGTTCCTACATAGTAACTTGCCACTTTGAATGAGAATGTGCTTGCTTACAGCAACGTGCTATATGTTCTGAATGCCCGAATTGGGAATCTGTGTCAAAAGTTTGTTAGGAATTATGTGATCCTTACTAGCTGGATTTAAGGGAGATGGGGCATGAAGTTATTTCTAGGAGTTGGAGACATACAACGTTTAGCTCAGTTCTGGGCATCTTTGAAATACCTATAGAAACTTCTTCCTACACAGTAACTTGCAACTTTGAATGAGAATGTGCTTGCTTACAGCAACGTGCTATATGTTCTGAATGCCCGAATTGGGAATTTGTGTCAAAACTTTGTTAGGAATTATGTGATCCTTACTAGCTGGAAGTAAGGGAGATGGGGCATGAAGTTATTTCTAGGAGTTGGTGACATACAACGTTTAGCTCAATTCTGGGCATCTTTGAAAGTCCTATACAAACTTGTTCCTACATAGTAACTTGCAACTTTGAATGAGAATGTGCTTGCTTACAGCAACGTGCTACATGTTCTGAATGCCCGAATTGGGAATCTGTTTCAAAAATTTTTTTAGGAATTATGTGATCCTTACTAGCTGGAAGTAAGTGAGATGGGGCATGAAGTTATTTCTAGGAGTTGGAGACATACCAAGTTTAGCTCCGTTCTGGGCATCTTTGAAATCCCTATACAAACTTTTTCCTTCATAGTAACTTGCAACTTTGAATGAGAATGTGTTTGCTTACAGCAACGTGCTATATGTTCTGAATGCCCGAATTGGGAATCTGTGTCAAAACTTTCTTTGAATTTATGTGATCCTTACTAGCTGGAAGTAAGGGAGATGGGGCATGAAGTTATTTCTAGGAGTTGGAGACATACCAAGTTTAGCTCAGTTCTGGGCATCTTTGAAATACCTATACAAACTTGTGCCTACATAGTAACTTGCCACTTTGAATGAGAATGTGCTTGCTAACAGCAACTTGCTATATGTTCTGAATGCCCGAATTGGGAATCTGTGTCAAAACTTTGTTAGGAATTATGTGAATCTTACTAGCTGGAAGTAAGGGAGATGGGGCATGAAGTTATTTCTAGGAGTTGGAGACATACCCACTTTATCTCAGTTCTGGGATCTTTAAAATACCTATACAAACTTGTTCCTACATAGTAACTTACTACTTGGAATGAAAAAGTAGTTGCTTAAAGGAACGTGCCATATATTCTGAATGCCCGAATTGGGAATCTGTGTCAAATCTTTGTTAGGAATTATGTGATCCTTACCAGCTGGAAGTAAGGGAGATGGGGCATGAAGGTATTTCTAGGAGATGGAGACATACCAAGTTTAGCTCAGTTCTGGGCATCTTTGAAATACCTATACAAACTTGTTCCTACATAGTAATTTGCAACTTTGAATGAGAATGTGCTTGCTTACAGCAACGTGCTATATGTTCTGAATGCCCGAATTGGGAATCTGTGTCAAATCTTTGTTAGGAATTATGTGATCCTTACTAGCTGGAAATAAGTGAGATGGGGCATGAAGTTATTTCTAGGAGTTGGAGACATACCAAGTTTAGCTCAGTTCTGGGCATCTTTGAAATACCTATACAAACTTGTTCCTACATAGTAACTTGCTACTTGGAATGGAAAAGTAGTTGCTTAAAGGAACGTGCCATATATTCTGAATGCCCGAATTGGGAATCTGTGTCAAAACGTTGTTAGGAATTATGTGATCCTTACCAGCTGGAAGTAAGGGAGATGGGGCATGAAGTTATTTCTAGGAGATGGAGACATACCAAGTTTAGCTCAGTTCTGGGCATCTTTGAAATACCTATACTAACTTGTGCCTACATAGTAACTTGCCACTTTGAATGAGAATGTGCTTACTTACAGCAACGTGCTATATGTTCTGAATGCCCGAATTGGGAATCTGTGTCAAATCTTTGTTAGGAATTATGTGATCCTTACTAGCTGGAAGTAAGGGAGATGGGGTATGAAGTTATTTCTAGGAGTTGGAGACATACCAAGTTTAACTCAGTTCTGGGCATCTTTGAAATACCTATACAAAATTGTTCCTACATAGTAACTTGCAACTTTGAATGAGAATGTGCTTGCTTACAGCAACGTGCTATATGTTCCTAATGCCCGAATTGGGAATCTGTGTCAAAACTTTGTTAGAAATTATGTGATCCTTACTAGCTGGAAATAAGGGCGATGGGGCATGAAGTTATTTCTAGGAGTTGGAGACATACAACGTTTAGCTCAGTTCTGGGCATCTTTGAAATACCTATAGAAACTTCTTCCTACATAGTAACTTGCAACTTTGAATGAGAATGTGCTTGCTTACAGCAACGTGCTATATGTTCTGAAGGCCCGAATTGGGAATTTGTGTCAAAACTTTGTTAGGAATTATGTGATCCTTACTAGCTGGAAGTAAGGGAGATGGGGCATGAAGTTATTTCTAGGAGGTGGTGACATACAACGTTTAGCTCAGTTCTGGGCATCTTTGAAAGTCCTATACAAACTTGTTCCTACATAGTAACTTACAACTTTGAATGAGAATGTGCTTGCTTACAGCAACGTGCTACATGTTCTGAATGCCCGAATTGGGAATCTGTTTCAAAAATTTTTTTAGGAATTATGTGATTCTTACTAGCTGGAAGTAAGTGAGATGGGGCATGAAGTTATTTCTAGGAGTTGGACACATACCAAGTTTAGCTCCGTTCTGGGCATCTTTGAAATCCCTATACAAACTTTTTCCTTCATAGTAACTTGCAACTTTGAATGAGAATGTGTTTGCTTACAGCAACGTGCAATATGTTCTGAATGCCCTAATTGGGAATCTGTGTCAAAACTTTCTTTGAAATTATGTGATCCTTACTAGCTGGAAGTAAGGGAGATGGGGCATGAAGTTATTTCTAGGAGTTGGAGACATACCAAGTTTAGCTCAGTCCTGGGCATCTTTGAAATACCTATACAAACTTGTTCCTACATAGTAACTTGCATCTTTGAATGAGAATGTGCTTGCTTACAGCAACGTGCTATATGTTCTGAATGCCCGAATTGGGAATTTGTGTCAAAACTTTGTTAGGAATTATGTGATCCTTACTAGCTGGAAGTAAGGGAGTGGGGGCATGAAGTTATTTCTAGAGGTTGGACACATACCAAGTTTAGCTCAGTTCTGGGCATCTGTGAAATACCTATACAAACTTGATCCTACATAGTAACTTGCAACTTTGAATGAGAATGTGCTTGCTTACAGCAACGTGCTATATGTTCTGAATGCCCGAATTGGGAATCTGTGTCAAAACTTTGTTAGGAATTATGTGAATCTTACTAGCTGGAAGTAAGGAAGATGTGGCATGAAGTTATTTCTAGGAGTTGGAGACATACCCACATTACCTCAGTTCTGGGCATGTTTAAAATACCTGTAAAAACTTGTTCCTACATAGTAACTTGCTACTTGGAATGAAAAAGTAGTTGCTTAAAGGAACGTGCCATATATTCTGAATGCCCGAATTGGGAATCTGTGTCAAAACTTTGTTAGGAATTATGTGATCCTTACCAGCTGGAAGTAAGGGAGATGGGGCATGAAGTTATTTCTAGGAGTTGGAGACATACCAAGTTTAGCTCAGTTCTGGGCATCTTTGAAATACCTATACAAACTTGTTCCTACATAGTAACTTGCAACTTTGAATGAGAATGTGCTTGCTTACAGCAACGTGCTATATGTTCTGAATGCCCGAATTGGGAATCTGTGTCAAATCTTTGTTAGGAATTATGTGATCCTTACTAGCTGGAAGTAAGGGAGATGGGGTATGAAGTTATTTCTAGGAGTTGGAGACATACCAAGTTTAACTCAGTTCTGGGCATCTTTGAAATACCTATACAAACTTGTTCCTACATAGTAACTTGCAACTTTGAATGAGAATGTGCTTGCTTACAGCAACGTGCTATATGTTCCTAATGCCCGAATTGGGAATCTGTGTCAAAACTTTGTTAGAAATTATGTGATCCTTACTAGCTGGAAATAAGGGCGATGGGGCATGAAGTTATTTCTAGGAGTTGGAGACATACAACGTTTAGCTCAGTTCTGGGCATCTTTGAAATACCTATAGAAACTTCTTCCTACATAGTAACTTGCAACTTTGAATGAGAATGTGATTGCTTACAGCAACGTGCTATATGTTCTGAAGGCCAGAATTGGGAATTTGTGTCAAAACTTTGTTCGGAATTATGTGATCCTTACTAGCTGGAAGTAAGGGAGATGGGGCATGAAGTTATTTCTAGGAGTTGGAGACATACCAAGTTTAGCTCAGTTCTGGGCATCTTTGAAAGTCCTATACAAACTTGTTCCTACATAGTAACTTGCAACTTTGAATGAGAATGTGCTTGCTTACAGCAACGTGCTATATGTTCTGAATGCCCGAATTGGGAATCTGTGTCAAAACTTTCTTTGAAATTATGTGATCCTTACTAGCTGGAAGTAAGGGAGATGGGGAATGAAGTTATTTCTAGGAGTTGGAGACATACCAAGTTTAGCTCAGTTCCGGGCATCTTTGAAAGTCCTATACAAACTTGTTCCTACATAGTAACTTGCAACTTTGAATGAGAATGTGCTTGCTTACAGCAACGTGCTATATGATCTGAATGCCCGAATTGGGAATCTGTGTCGAAACTTTGTTAGGAATTATGTGAATCTTACTCGCTGGAAGTAAGGGAGATGGGGCATGAAGTTATTTCTAGGAGTTGGAGACTTACCAAGTTTAGCTCAGTTCTGGGCATCTTTGAAATACCTATACAAACTTGTTCCTACATAGTAACTTGCAACTTTGAATGAGAATGTGCTTGCTTACAGCAACGTGCTATATGTTCTGAATGCCCAAATTGGGAATTTGTGTCAAAACTTTGTTAGGAATTATGTGATCCTTACTAGCTGGAAGTAAGGGAGTTGGGGCATGAAGTTATTTCTAGAGGTTGGACACATACCATGTTTAGCTCCGTTCTGGGCATCTGTGAAATACCTATACAAACTTGTTCCTACATAGTAACTTGCAACTTTGAATGAGAATGTGCTTGCTTACAGCAACGGGCTATATGTTCTGAATGCCCGAATTGGGAATCTGTGTCAAAACTTTGTTAGGAATTATGTGAATCTTACTCGCTGGAAGTAATGGAGATGGGGCATGAAGTTATTTCTAGGAGTTGGAGACATACCCACTTTACCTCAGTTCTGGGCATCTTTAAAATACCTATACAAACTTGTTCCTACATAGTAACTTGCTACTTGGAATGAGAATGTGCTTGCTTACAGCAACGTGCTATATGTTCTGAATGCCCGAATTGGGAATCTGTGTCAAATCTTTGTTAGGAATTATGTGATCCTTACTAGCTGGAAGTAAGGGAGATGGGGTATGAAGTTATTTCTAGGAGGTGGAGACATACCAAGTTTAACTCAGTTCTGGGCATCTTTGAAATACCTATACAAACTTGTTCCTACATAGTAACTTGCAACTTTGAATGAGAATGTGCTTGCTTACAGCAACGTGCTATATGTTCCTAATGCCTGAATTGGGAATCTGTGTCAAAACTTTGTTAGAAATTATGTGATCCTTACTAGCTGGAAATAAGGGCGATGGGGCATGAAGTTATTTCTAGGAGTTGGAGACATACAACGTTTAGCTCAGTTCTGGGCATCTTTGAAATACCTATACAAACTTGTTCCTACATAGTAACTTGCAACTTTGAATGAGAATGTGCTTGCTTACAGCAACGTGCTATATGTTCTGAATGCCCGAATTGGGAATCTGTGTCAAAACTTTGTTAGGAACTATGTGATCCTTACTAGCTGGAAGTGAGGGAGATGGGGCATGAAGTTATTTCTAGGAGTTGGAGACATACCAATTTAGCTCAGTTCTGGGCATCTTTGAAATACCTATGCAAACTTGTTCCTACATAGTAACTTGCCACTTTAAATGAGAATGTGCTTGCTTACAGCAACGTGCTATATGTTCTGAATGCCCGAATTGGGAATCTGTGTCAAAACTTTGTTAGGAATTATGTGATCCTTACTAGCTGGAAGTAATGGATATGGGGCATGAAGCTATTTCTAGGAGTTGAAGACAAACAACGTTTAGCTCAGTTCTGGGCATCTTTGAAATACCTATACAAACTTGTTCCTACATAGTAACTTGCAATTTTCAATGAGAATGTGCTTGCTTACAGCAACGTGCTATATGTTCTGAATGCCCGAATTGGGAATCTGTGTCAAAACTTTGTTAGGAATTATGTGATCCTTACTAGCTGGAAGTAAGGGAGATGGGGCATGAAGTTATTTCTAGGAGTTGGAGACATACAACGTTTAGCTCAGTTCTGGGCATCTTTGAAATACCTATACAAACTTGTTCCTACATAGTAACTTGCAACTTTGAATGAGAATGTGCTTGCTTACAGCAACGTGCTACATGTTCTGAATGCTCGAATTTGGAATCTGTTTCAAAAATTTTGTTAGGAATTATGTGATCCTTACTAGCTGGAAGAAAGGGAGATGGGGCATGAAGTTATTTCTAGGTTTTGGAGACATACCAAGTTTAGCTCAGTTCTGGTCATCTTTGAAATCCCTATACAAACTTGTTCCTACATAGTAACTTGCAACTTTGAATGAGAATGTGCTTGCTTACAGCAACGTGCTATATGTTCTGAATGCCCGAATTGGGAATCTGTGTCAAAACTTTCTTTGAAATTATGTGATCTTTACTAGCTGGAAGTAAGGGAGATGGGGCAGAAAGTTATTTCTAGGAGTTGGAGACATACTAAGTTTAGCTCAGTTCTGGGCATCTTTGAAAGTCCTATACAAACTTGTTCCTACATAGTAACTTGCAACTTTGAATGAGAATGTGCTTGCTTACAGCAACGTGCTATATGTTCTGAATGCCCGAATTGGGAATCTGTGTCAAATCTTTGTTAGGAATTATGTGAATATTACTAGCTGGAAGTAAGGGAGATGGGGCATGAAGTTATTTCTAGGAGTTGGAGACTTACCACGTTTAGCTCAGTTCTGGGCATCTTTGAAATACCTATAGAAACTTCTTCCTACATAGTAACTTGCAACTTTGAATGAGAATGTGCTTGCTTACAGCAACGTGCTATATGTTCTGAAGGCCCGAATTGGGAATTTGTGTCAAAACTTTGTTCGGAATTATGTGATCCTTACTAGCTGGAAGTAAGGGAGATGGGGCATGAAGTTATTTCTGGGAGTTTGAGACATACCAAGTTTAGCTCAGTTCTGGGCATCTTTGAAAGTCCTATACAAACTTGTTCCTACATAGTAACTTGCAACTTTGAATGAGAATGTGCTTGCTTACAGCAACAAGCTATATGTTCTGAAGGCCCGAATTGGGAATCTGTGTCAAAACTTTCTTTGAAATTATGTGATCCTTACTAGCTGGAAGTAAGGGAGATGGGGAATGAAGTTATTTCTAGGAGTTGGAGACATACCAAGTTTAGCTCAGTTCTGGGCATCTTTGAAAGTCCTATACAAACTTGTTCCTACATAGTAACTTGCAACTTTGAATGAGAATGTGCTTGCTTACAGCAACGTGCTATATGATCTGAATGCCCGAATTGGGAATCTGTGTCAAAACTTTGTTAGGAATTATGTGAATCTTACTCGCTGGAAGTAAGGGAGATGGGGCATGAAGTTATTTCTAGGAGTTGGAGACTTACCAAGTTTAGCTCAGTTCTGGGCATCTTTGAAATACCTATACAAACTTGTTCCTACATAGTAACTTGCAACTTTGAATGAGAATGTGCTTGCTTACAGCAACGTGCTATATGTTCTGAATGCCCGAATTGGGAATTTGTGTCAAAACTTTGTTAGGAATTATGTGATCCTTACTAGCTGGAAGTAAGGGAGTTGGGGCATGAAGTTATTTCTTGAGGTTGGACACATACCATGTTTAGCTCAGTTCTGGGCATCTGTGAAATACCTATACAAACTTGTTCCTACATAGTAACTTGCAACATTGAATGAGAATGTGCTTGCTTACAGCAACGTGCTATATGTTCTGAATGCCCGAATTGGGAATCTGTGTCAAAACTTTGTTAGGAATTATGTGAATCTTACTCGCTGGAAGTAATGGAGATGGGTCATGAAGTTATTTCTAGGATTTGGAGACATACCCACTTTACCTCAGTTCTGGGCATCTTTAAAATACCTATACAAACTTGTTCCTACATAGTAACTTGCTACTTGGAATGAAAAAGTAGTTGCTTAAAGGAACGTGCCATATATTCTGAATGCCCGAATTGGGAATCTGTGTCAAAACTTTGTTAGAAATTATGTGATCCTTACTAGGTGGAAATAAGGGCGATGGGGCATGAAGTTATTTCTAGGAGTTGGAGACATACAACGTTTAGCTCAGTTCTGGGCATCTTTGAAATACCTATAGAAACTTCTTCCTACATAGTAACTTGCAACTTTGAATGAGAATGTGCTTGCTTACAGCAACGTGCTACATGTTCTGAATGCCCGAATTGGGAATCTGTTTCAAAAATTTTTTTAGGAATTATGTGATTCTTACTAGCTGGAAGTAAGTGAGATGGGGCATGAAGTTATTTCTAGGAGTTGGAGACATACCAAGTTTAGCTCCGTTCTGGGCATCTTTGAAATCCCTATACAAACTTTTTCCTTCATAGTAACTTGCAACTTTGAATGAGAATGTGTTTGCTTACAGCAACGTGCTATATGTTCTGAATGCCCGAATTGGGAATCTGTGTCAAAACTTTCTTTGAAATTATGTGATCCTTACTAGCTGGAAGTAAGGGAGATGGGGCATGAAGTTATTTCTAGGAGTTGGAGACATACCAAGTTTAGCTCAGTCCTGGGCATCTTTGAAATACCTATACAAACTTGTTCCTACATAGTAACTTGCATCTTTGAATGAGAATGTGCTTGCTTACAGCAACGTGCTATATGTTCTGAATGCCCGAATTGGGAATTTGTGTCAAAACTTTGTTAGGAATTATGTGATCCTTACTAGCTGGAAGAAAGGGAGTTGGGGCATGAAGTTATTTCTAGAGGTTGGACACATACCAAGTTTAGCTCAGTTCTGGGCATCTGTGAAATACCTATACAAACTTGATCCTACATAGTAACTTGCAACTTTGAATGAGAATGTGCTTGCTTACAGCAACGTGCTATATGTTCTGAATGCCCGAATTGGGAATCTGTGTCAAAACTTTGTTAGGAATTATGTGAATCTTACTAGCTGGAAGTAAGGGAGATGGGGCATGAAGTTATTTCTAGGAGTTGGAGACATACCCACTTTACCTCAGTTCTGGGCATGTTTAAAATACCTGTAAAAACTTGTTCCTACATAGTAACTTGCTACTTGGAATGAAAAAGTAGTTGCTTAAAGGAACGTGCCATATATTCTGAATGCCCGAATTGGGAATCTGTGTCAAAACTTTGTTAGGAATTATGTGATCCTTACCAGCTGGAAGTAAGGGAGATGGGGCATGAAGTTATTTCTAGGAGTTGGAGACATACCAAGTTTAGCTCAGTTCTGGGCATCTTTGAAATACCTATACAAACTTGTTCCTACATAGTAACTTGCAACTTTGAATGAGAATGTGCTTGCTTACAGCAACGTGCTATATGTTCTGAATGCCCGAATTGGGAATCTGTGTCAAATCTTTGTTAGGAATTATGTGATCCTTACTAGCTGGAAGTAAGGGAGATGGGGTATGAAGTTATTTCTAGGAGTTGGAGACATACCAAGTTTAACTCAGTTCTGGGCATCTGTGAAATACCTATACAAACTTGTTCCTACATAGTAACTTGCAACTTTGAATGAGAATGTGCTTGCTTACAGCAACGTGCTATATGTTCTGAATGCCCGAATTGGGAATCTGTGTCAAAACTTTGTTAGGAATTATGTGAATCTTACTCGCTGGAAGTAATGGAGATGGGGCATGAAGTTATTTCTAGGATTTGGAGACATACCCACTTTACCTCAGTTCTGGGCATCTTTAAAATACCTATACAAACTTGTTCCTACATAGTAACTGGCAACTTTGAATGAGAATGTGCTTGCTTACAGCAACGTGCTATATGTTCTGAATGCCCGAATTGGGAATTTGTGTCAAAACTTTGTTAGGAATTATGTGATCCTTACTAGCTGGAAGTAAGGGAGTTGGGGCATGAAGTTATTTCTTGAGGTTGGACACATACCATGTTTAGCTCAGTTCTGGGCATCTGTGAAATACCTATACAAACTTGTTCCTACATAGTAACTTGCAACATTGAATGAGAATGTGCTTGCTTACAGCAACGTGCTATATGTTCTGAATGCCCGAATTGGGAATCTGTGTCAAAACTTTGTTAGGAATTATGTGAATCTTACTCGCTGGAAGTAATGGAGATGGGTCATGAAGTTATTTCTAGGATTTGGAGACATACCCACTTTACCTCAGTTCTGGGCATCTTTAAAATACCTATACAAACTTGTTCCTACATAGTAACTTGCTACTTGGAATGAAAAAGTAGTTGCTTAAAAGAACGTGCCATATATTCTGAATGCCCGAATTGGGAATCTGTGTCAAAACTTTGTTAGAAATTATGTGATCCTTACTAGGTGGAAATAAGGGCGATGGGGCATGAAGTTATTTCTAGGAGTTGGAGACATACAACGTTTAGCTCAGTTCTGGGCATCTTTGAAATACCTATAGAAACTTCTTCCTACATAGTAACTTCCAACTTTGAATGAGAATGTGCTTGCTTACAGCAACGTGCTATATGTTCTGAAGGCCCGAATTGGGAATTTGTGTCAAAACTTTGTTAGGAATTATGTGATCCTTACTAGCTGGAAGTAAGGGAGATGGGGCATGAAGTTATTTCTAGGAGGTGGTGACATACAACGTTTAGCTCAGTTCTGGGCATCTTTGAAAGTCCTATACAAACTTGTTCCTACATAGTAACTTAAAACTTTGAATGAGAATGTGCTTGCTTACAGCAACGTGCTACATGTTCTGAATGCCCGAATTGGGAATCTGTTTCAAAAATTTTTTTAGGAATTATGTGATTCTTACTAGCTGGAAGTAAGTGAGATGGGGCATGAAGTTATTTCTAGGAGTTGGAGACATACCAAGTTTAGCTCCGTTCTGGGCATCTTTGAAATCCCTATACAAACTTTTTCCTTCATAGTAACTTGCAACTTTGAATGAGAATGTGTTTGCTTACAGCAACGTGCTATATGTTCTGAATGCCCGAATTGGGAATCTGTGTCAAAACTTTCTTTGAAATTATGTGATCCTTACTAGCTGGAAGTAAGGGAGATGGGGCATGAAGTTATTTCTAGGAGTTGGAGACATACCAAGTTTAGCTCAGTCCTGGGCATCTTTGAAATACCTATACAAACTTGTTCCTACATAGTAACTTGCATCTTTGAATGAGAATGTGCTTGCTTACAGCAACGTGCTATATGATCTGAATGCCCGAATTGGGAATTTGTGTCAAAACTTTGTTAGGAATTATGTGATCCTTACTAGCTGGAAGTAAGGGAGTTGAGGCATGAAGTTATTTCTAGAGGTTGGACACATACCAAGTTTAGCACAGTTCTGGGCATCTGTGAAATACCTATACAAACTTGATCCTACATAGTAACTTGCAACTTTGAATGAGAATGTGCTTGCTTACAGCAACGTGCTATATGTTCTGAATGCCCGAATTGGGAAACTGTGTCAAAACTTTGTTAGGAATTATGTGAATCTTACTAGCTGGAAGTAAGGGAGATGGGGCATGAAGTTATTTCTAGGAGTTGGAGACATACCCACTTTACCTCAGTTCTGGGCATGTTTAAAATACCTGTAAAAACTTGTTCCTACATAGTAATTTGCTACTTGGAATGAAAAAGTAGTTGCTTAAAGGAACGTGCCATATATTCTGAATGCCCGAATTGGGAATCTGTGTCAAAACTTTGTTAGGAATTATGTGATCCTTACCAGCTGGAAGTAAGGGAGATGGGGCATGAAGTTATTTCTAGGAGTTGGAGACATACCAAGTTTAGCTCAGTTCTGGGCATCTTTGAAATACCTAGACAAACTTGTTCCTACATAGTAACTTGCAACTTTGAATGAGAATGTGCTTGCTTACAGCAACGTGCTACATGTTCTGAATGCCCGAATTGGGAATCTGTTTCAAAAATTTTTTTAGGAATTATGTGATTCTTACTAGCTGGAAGTAAGTGAGATGGGGCATGAAGTTATTTCTAGGAGTTGGAGACATACCAAGTTTAGCTCCGTTCTGGGCATCTTTGAAATCCCTATACAAACTTTTTCCTTCATAGTAACTTGCAACTTTGAATGAGAATGTGTTTGCTTACAGCAACGTGCTATATGTTCTGAATGCCCGAATTGGGAATCTGTGTCAAAACTTTCTTTGAAATTATGTGATCCTTACTAGCTGGAAGTAAGGGAGATGGGGCATGAAGTTATTTCTAGGAGTTGGAGACATACCAAGTTTAGCTCAGTCCTGGGCATCTTTGAAATACCTATACAAACTTGTTCCTACATAGTAACTTGCATCTTTGAATGAGAATGTGCTTGCTTACAGCAACGTGCTATATGTTCTGAATGCCCGAATTGGGAATTTGTGTCAAAACTTTGTTAGGAATTATGTGATCCTTACTAGCTGGAAGTAAGGGAGTTGGGGCATGAAGTTATTTCTAGAGGTTGGACACATACCAAGTTTAGCTCAGTTCTGGGCATCTGTGAAATACCTATACAAACTTGATCCTACATAGTAACTTGCAACTTTGAATGAGAATGTGCTTGCTTACAGCAACGTGCTATATGTTCTGAATGCCCGAATTGGGAATCTGTGTCAAAACTTTGTTAGGAATTATGTGAATCTTACTAGCTGGAAGTAAGGGAGATGGGGCATGAAGTTATTTCTAGGAGTTGGAGACATACCCACTTTACCTCAGTTCTGGGCATGTTTAAAATACCTGTAAAAACTTGTTCCTACATAGTAACTTGCTACTTGGAATGAAAAAGTAGTTGCTTAAAGGAACGTGCCATATATTCTGAATGCCCGAATTGGGAATCTGTGTCAAAACTTTGTTAGGAATTATGTGATCCTTACCAGCTGGAAGTAAGGGAGATGGGGCATGAAGTTATTTCTAGGAGTTGGAGACATACCAAGTTTAGCTCAGTTCTGGGCATCTTTGAAATACCTATACAAACTTGTTCCTACATAGTAACTTGCAACTTTGAATGAGAATGTGCTTGCTTACAGCAACGTGCTATATGTTCTGAATGCCTGAATTGGGAATCTGTGTCAAATCTTTGTTAGGAATTATGTGATCCTTACTAGCTGGAAGTAAGGGAGATGGGGTATGAAGTTATTTCTAGGAGTTGGAGACATACCAAGTTTAACTCAGTTCTGGGCATCTGTGAAATACCTATACAAACTTGTTCCTACATTGTAACTTGCAACTTTGAATGAGAATGTGCTTGCTTACAGCAACGTGCTATATGTTCTGAATGCCCGAATTGGGAATCTGTGTCAAAACTTTGTTAGGAATTATGTGAATCTTACTCGCTGGAAGTAATGGAGATGGGGCATGAAGTTATTTCTAGGATTTGGAGACATACCCACTTTACCTCAGTTCTGGGCATCTTTAAAATACCTATACAAACTTGTTCCTACATAGTAACGGGCAACTTTGAATGAGAATGTGCTTGCTTACAGCAACGTGCTATATGTTCTGAATGCCCGAATAGGGAATCTGTGTCAAAACTTTGTTAGGAATTATGTGATCCTTACTAGCTGGAAGTAAGGGAGATGGGGCATGAAGTTATTTCTAGGAGTTGGAGACATACAACGTTTAGCTAAGTTCTGGGCATCTTTGAAATACCTATACAAACTTGTTCCTACATAATAACTTGCTACTTGGAGAGAGACAGTGCTTGCTTACAGCAACGTGCTATATGTTCTGAATGCCCGAATTGGGTATCTGTGTCAAAACTTTGTTAGGAATTATGTGATCCTTACTAGCTGGAAGTAAGGGAGATGGGGCATGAAGTTATTTCTAGGAGTTGGAGACATACAACGTTTAGCTAAGTTCTGGGCATCTTTGAAATACCTATACAAACTTGTTCCTACATAATAACTTGCTACTTGGAGAGAGACAGTGCTTGCTTACAGCAACGTGCTATATGTTCTGAATGCCCGAATTGGGTATCTGTGTCAAAACTTTGTTAGGAATTATGTGATCCTTACTAGCTGGAAGTAAGGGAGATGGGGCATGAAGTTATTTCAAGAGGTTGGAGACAAACCAAGTTTAGCTCAGTTCTGGGCATCTTTGAAATACCTATACAAACTTGATCCTACATAGTAACTTGCAACTTTGATTGAGAATGTGCTTGCTTACAGCAACGTGCTATATGTTCCGAATGCCCTAATTGGGAATCTGTGTCAAATCTTTGTTAGGAATTATGTGATCCTTACTTGCTGGAAGTAAGGGATATGGGGCATGAAGTTATTTCTAGGAGTTGGAGACATACCAAGTTTAGCTCAGTTCTGGGCATCTTTGAAATACCTAGACAAACTTCTTCCTACATAGTAACTTGCAACTTTGAATGAGAATGTGCTTGCTTACAGCAACGTGCTATATGTTCTGAATGCCCGAATTAGGAATCTGTGTCAAAACTTTGTTAGGAATTATGTAATCCTTACTAGCTGGAAGTAAGGGAGATGGGGCATGAAGTTATTTCTAGGAGTTGGAGACATACCAAGTTTAGCTCAGTTCTGGGCATCTTTGAAAGACCTATACAAACTTGTTCCTACATAGTAACTGGCAACTTTGAATGAGAATGTGCTTGCTTACAGCAACGTGCTATATGTTCTGAATGCCCGAATTGGGAATCTGTGTCAAAACTTTGTTAGGAATTATGTGATCCTTACTAGCTGGAAGTAAGGGAGATGGGGCATGAAGTTATTTCTAGGAGTTGGAGACATACCAAGTTTAGCTCAGTTCTGGGCATCTTTGAAATACCTATACAAACTTGTTACTACCTAGTAACTTGCAACTTTGAATGAGAATGTGCTTGCTTACAGCAACGTGCTATATGTTCTGAATGCCCGAATTGGGAATCTGTGTCAAAACTTTGTTAGGAATTATGTGATCCTTACAAGCTGTAAGTAAGGGAGTTGGGGCATGAAGTTATTTCTAGAGGTTGGAGACATACCAAGTTTAGCTCAGTTCTGGGCATCTTTGAAATACCTATACAAACTTGTTCCTACATAGTAATTGCAACTTTGATTTAGAATGTGCTTGCTTACAGCAACGTGCTATATGTTCTGAATGCCCAAATTGGGAATCTGTGTCAAAACTCTGTTAGGAATTATGTGATCCTTAGTAGCTGGAAGTAAGGGAGATGGGGCATGAAGTTATTTCTCGGAGTTGGAGACATACCAAGTTTAGCTCAGTTCTGGGCATCTTTGAAATACCTATACAAACTTGTTCCTACATAGTAACTTGCAACTTTGAATGAGAATGTGCTTGCTTACAGCAACGTGCTATATGTTCTGAATGCCCGAATTGGGAATCTGTGTCAAAACTTTGTTAGGAATTATGTGATCCTTACTAGCTGGAAGTAAGGGAGATGGGGCATGAAGTTATTTCTAGGAGTTGGAGACATACCAAGTTTAGCTCAGTTCTGTGCATCTTTGAAAGTCCTATACAAACTTGTTCCTACATAGTAACTTGCAACATTGAATGACAATGTGCTTGCTTACAGCAACGTGCTATATGTTCTGAATGCCCGAATTGGGAATCTGTGTTAAAACTTGTTAGGAATTATGTGATCCTTACTAGATGGAAGTAAGGGAGATGGGGTATGAAGATATTTCTAGGAGTTGGAGACATACCCACTTTACCTCAGTTCTGGGCATCTTTGAAATACCTATACAAACTTGTTCCTACATAGTAACTTGCCACTTTGAATGAGAATGTGCTTGCTTGCAGCAACGTGCTATATGTTCTGAATGCCCGAATTGGGAATCTGTGTTAAAACTTGTTAGGAATTATGTGATCCTTACTAGCTGGAAGTAAGGGATATGGGGCATGAAGATATTTCTAGGAGTTGGAGACATACCAAGTTTAGCTCAGTTATGGGTATCTTTGAAATACCTATACAAACTTGTTCCTACATAGTAACTTGAAACTTTGAATGAGAATGTGCTTGCTTACAGCAACGTGCTATATGTTCTGAATGCCCGAATTGGGAATCTGTGTCAAAACTTTGTTAGAAATTATGTGATCCTTACTAGCTGGAAGTAAGGGAGATGGGGCATGAAGTTATTTCTAGGAGTTGGAGACATACAACGTTTAGCTCAGTTCTGGGCATCTTTGAAATACCTATACAAACTTGTTCCTACATAGTAACTTGCAACTTTGAATGAGAATGTGCTTGCTTACAGCAATGTGCTAAATGTTCTGAATGCCCGAATTGGGAATCTGTGTCAAAAATTTTGTTAGGAATTATGTGATCCTTACTAGCTGGAAGTAAGGGAGATGGGGCATGAAGTTATTTCTAGGAGTTGGAGACATACCAAGTTTAGCTCAGTTCTGGGCATCATTGAAATACCTATTCAAACTTGTTTCTACATAGTAACTTGCAACTTTGAATGAGAATGTGCTTGCTTACAGCAACGTGCTATATGTTCTGAATGCCTGAATTCGGAATCTGTGTCAAAACTTTGTTAGGAATTATGTGATCCTTACTAGCTGGAAGTAAGGGAGATGGGGCATGAAGTTATTTCTAGGAGTTGGAGACATACCAAGTTTAGTTCAGTTCTGGGCATCTTTGAAATACCTATACAAACTTGTTCCTACATAGTAACTTGCAACTTTTAATGAGAATGTGCTTGCTTACAGCAACGTGCTATATGTTCTGAAGGCCCGAATTGGGAATCTGTGTCAAAACTTTGTTAGAAATTATGTGATCCTTACTAGCTGGAATTAAGGGAGATGGGGCATGAAGTTATTTCTAGGAGTTGGAGACATACAACGTTTAGCTCAGTTCTGGGCATCTTTGAAATACGTATACAAACTTGTTCCTACATAGTAACTTGCAACTTTGAATGAGAATGTGCTTGCTTACAGCAACGTGCTATATGTTCTGAATGCCCGAATTGGGAATCTGTGTCAAAAGTTTGTTAGGAATTATGTGATCCTTACTAGCTGGAAGTAAGGGAGATGGGGCATGAAGTTATTTCTAGGAGTTGGAGACATACCCACTTTAGCTCAGTTCTTTGCATCTTTGAAATACCTATACAAACTTGTTCCTACATAATAACTTGCTACTTGGAGAGAGACAGTGCTTGCTTACAGCAACGTGCTATATGTTCTGAATGCCCGAATTGGGTATCTGTGTCAAAACTTTGTTAGGAATTATGTGATCCTTACTAGCTGGAAGTAAGGGAGATGGGGCATGAAGTTATTTCAAGAGGTTGGAGACAAACCAAGTTTAGCTCAGTTCTGGGCATCTTTGAAATACCTATACAAACTTGATCCTACATAGTAACTTGCAACTTTGATTGAGAATGTGCTTGCTTACAGCAACGTGCTATATGTTCCGAATGCCCTAATTGGGAATCTGTGTCAAATCTTTGTTAGGAATTATGTGATCCTTACTAGCTGGAAGTAAGGGATATGGGGCATGAAGTTATTTCTAGGAGTTGGAGACATACCAAGTTTAGCTCAGTTCTGGGCATCTTTGAAATACCTAGACAAACTTGTTCCTACATAGTAACTTGCAACTTTGAATGAGAATGTGCTTGCTTACAGCAACGTGCTATATGTTCTGAATGCCCGAATTAGGAATCTGTGTCAAAACTTTGTTAGGAATTATGTAATCCTTACTAGCTGGAAGTAAGGGAGATGGGGCATGAAGTTATTTCTAGGAGTTGGAGACATACCAAGTTTAGCTCAGTTCTGGGCATCTTTGAAATACCTATACAAACTTGTTTCTACATAGTAACTGGCAACTTTGAATGAGAATGTGCTTGCTTACAGCAACGTGCTATATGTTCTGAATGCCCGAATTGGGAATCTGTGTCAAAACTTTGTTAGGAATTATGTGATCCTTACTAGCTGGAAGTAAGGGAGATGGGGCATGAAGTTATTTCTAGGAGTTGGAGACATACCAA